>NC_056746.1:430828041-430865541 GCF_019279795.1 Protopterus annectens
TACATGTTGAATTTATATATATATATATATATTTATATAATTATAGAGAGAGAGAGACAGACACACACACACACACACACACACACACACACACACACACACACACACACAGAAATGTAATATTAAAGTATTATTTGGCTATATATTTTATGACGTGACGTTTCTCCTTACTCGGTAGCAATTGCATTTTAACCAGAACTCAGCTTTTTAGCATACAGGAACATGCAAACCAAAAACAGAAAATGAATGACTGATATAACAGTCAACATTAATATTTCCTGTGTACTCTGACAGCAAATTATTTGTATCTACTAGTAATGCCACTACCCCCCCCCCCGCAGCTGCACTGTTATAACACCTTTGCTTATAATATGCATTGTATAAGTCTCACCTGATTTCAAACACTCAGGAAGACATTCCATTGCTTTTTCAGTACAGAAATGTTTTTCAACCTCTCTGAAAAATATGCTTACTTCAAATCTATCATGCATTACTTTCTTCCAGTGGATAGTGACAAAGCTTCCATCCTGTGAGACATGCATTAAGTTTGGTGACAACTTTCTTGCCATTTTTTTTTTTTAGCAGAATGCATTATTATTATTCGTTGTCATTTATTAAGATGACTTTGTTCTTCATCACAGCATTGCCTTTCCCAGTTCTGCATCATTTTACCTGTGGTCTTAGAATTTCTTCCAAAAGGTTGACACTGGCTATGAAGTGCTGGCCCCAGATTTGGAGACCACATTCTAGTATAAACATTTGTAGGTGTAACATTTTCCTTATGTGTTCCCAAATATTACTCCATTGAAATTCATCTCATCTGTCCTTCATTCATTTCTTCATCAAGTTATTTTCCAGCTCCTACTTTATCCTGTTCTGTATTATGGAGGGGGAGAGAGAGAACCTATCCGAGCTAGTAATTGGTGTAAGGCACAAAAGCAATCTGGGACAAGATAGTAGTCCACCACAGGACACATTCTTAGATATGGACGCACAGACACCCGACAGTGCTCCAAAGCAAGTGGTAAATGAGGGACAGGCTGACCAGTGCTCTCTGCGACAACATGCATAATATCTACTTATGAATCTATATATTGGGTCGCTTTCTTAACAATTACCCTTAAGTTAATCTTGCATATTTACAGCTTTCCTGAAACTCTAATCCCCTTTCTCTTTCTCTCATGAAAGGGCTAAGAGATCCTCTATAAAAACTTGAGGTGGCAAACATGTTTAGTCATAGCTGTGGACTGCTGGCAACTTCTTTGGTCAGGTCTTGGTTTGTTACAGATACCATGTTGGCATTTTAATGCAAACTATGACGCAAGATGACTCTTAGTGAAGAAAACAGGTGTGTTTTTGAAAAGTAACTTTTCTATAAATGTGTGCAATATGGAGTTAGAATAGAGAGACACTGGAGGGGATGAAGCTCTCACATTGGGGGTGCAGGATGTAAACATGCTTTTATTTGTGCTGTATATGATCATATAATAATATTCTGGCTTACAGTGTTTTTGTGTATGTGATATTCTGTAATTTAGGTATTCATTTTTTGATTCATTGAGTCTTGACAAAATGAGACTCAGTGAAGCATTCTAAAACTCTTATAGTCTGCTAATGGATGGAACCAAAGACCTCAGAAATATTCCAGCATGTTACTTTGTGCATTGTGCTTGGAAGCTATATTTCTGACACTAACTATGATTGTCTTTGGTTCATGCACTCATACTTTGGTCTTTTTGGGATACATCCTCCCCCAACATATTTATAATTTATCAAAAGGAGGGTTTAAACATCCTGACTTATTTATAACTTCTAAATGCTCCCCAAATTCGGTTATCAGACATTTATTCATTTATTTTTTGTTGACCACTGATCACAATTTCACTTTATGAAGTCTTAGTCTGGGATGCACTTCACAATATCACGAATTACTGCAGCAGGAACAATATATACATAGAGCAGGAGTTAAAATTTTGACATTTAACACCAGTTTACAAATAAACATAAATTAAATATTGCAGGAGGTATAACTATGTTCAAGAGCTCAGGCACAGAATGTGAAAATGAAAGGTAGGAGTTAATAGTAGGAGTTAGTGTGAAGGACTAAATTATCGGAGATAAATAGAATGGTAGCAGACATAGCACATTTAATTTTTATTTACCCTCTCAGGCATAGTAGAAAAGCTAAATAAACTGTTAATACTCCCCTATGTCACCTGCTGGATTACCAACTGGCTCAGAGATATGATGCAGACAATCAAAATAAGTGATGTTATCTCCACAAAGAGGCCAGTCACCAGTGAGGTCCCCCAGGGTTTTGTGCTGGGACATCTCCTGTTTGACATTTACTTTTCTGAAGTAAAAGCCAATATCAAAGGGCTCTGGTTGACTAAGTTAGTAAATGACTGCATGTTAGGAGCAGTGTTTGAATCCCCAAATGACTTAACCATCTTACAGAAAGGTTTCTCTCAAATAAATAGCTGGTGCCAAAATCATGGACTGAAACTAAATTGCAAAAATGCATTATTGCATCATTTGAGAAATCATCTAACCCTGGAAACTACCACATTGACAATACACCCCTAAGAGATGACCCAGTTGTTTGGGATTTGGAAACGTATATGGACAGTGACCAAACATTTGATCAGCATGTGTCAGTTGTTGTAAGAAAGCCCTTCTATATTGCACAGCTTATAAACAAAGGGATAGGCCAAACATTGAATATAATGCCCCCTCTTTGGCATGCATCTATCCAGACGCATTCAACAACTGGAACACCCACAGAGATACCTTTCTAAAAGCATTCAAGGCTTAAACTACATGTCCTACATGGACTGACTCACTATACTTGGAATCCTACAGACTGCTAAGAGGTGGCCTGTGTATGCTATACAAAACATCCTTGGACCCATTACTGATAGATTTACTGTACATCAGCAAGTCAAATGGCATCAGAAATACTCAATCTGGGGATCTAAACCTCTTTGCAAATCAACAGAATGGTCAGGAGGGACAGATATATCTCACAGAGGATACCACTGCTGTAGAATAGACACCCCATCTGCATAACACAAAGTTCACCCTGTCCATACACAAGCGCAACTTAGATCTATGGATGAGAATCAGAAAATGTACCCAAGGACTACCACCCGTACTATTAATGGAAAGATTCAATTCCTAAATGCTTTTTCCTATGCATGGGATCTCCTCAAATTATCTATGGTATAATCCCAATTATTATCATTAAGGGGAATATAACATTATTGACCATGGGATGGGCAAGGCCAGTCTATAACCAAATCAGATAGGTTATCTGAGCACAAAAAAGGGAAACTAACTAGGCTTAAAATGGACTGAAAGGGCAGCTGCCTACAACTTACCTATGAATCAATAAACCTATAAGGTTATAACAGAGACACAGTCAGGGTTAAACAATGAGTCAGTTGCACCGTGCAAGATGACATACATTAAAGTGAATGTTTCATAAAAATGATACAATGACAGTTTTGGAGGAAAGTGAATCTTTTATAAAAAGTTAACATAAAGACATCTGGGACGTGCATCCCAAAATCAAATTCCTTCACTCTCTCTCGTACGTAAGGGTCAATCTCTACAAACCACAGCTGCCCCCCCCCCCCAGCTGAATATCATTACTTTTCACATTAAAGCTGACATGATGGATGACACCCCAGCTGGCCAACATCTACTGGAAAGCTGAGCTGGTCTGGTGATTAGTTTTAAGAGGAATATGACACACCACTGATTCAAATACTGACAAACTGAAGTTTGATAAAATCAAGTGACTGAATTGGCATTCTGCCAAATTAAACACAGGTAGATAGGTTGAATCTTTTCTTGCAAGTGGACAATAACCTCTTTAACCCCCCAAAGGTAGGATATTACAATATCAAGAATACAAAATCTCATTGGCAAGGATTTTACATCTGTTCTAAGGGTGTGTAACCTTGAATGTTCTGGATGGAGATCGTCGTACAACACGGAATGGGCAATTTACCATTTTCCTTGCTGTAGTGCTATCTTGGAGTTGGTATATTTAAGTAGCAGGGAGTGTTTGGGGTACAGGGGGGCGTGTCCCCCTGCAAAAATGTAAAAGAAAACTTTTTTGTTTTTATTTTTTTTAATTGGATATTCAAAACTTCGGTCATCTGGTCCTCGGCCATATGATGTTCGAAGTTTTGAAACTTCGATCATCTGAAGTAGACCCACATATACATATATATATATATATATATATATATATACATATATATACACACACACACACACACACACACACACACACACACACATACATACTTGTATATAGAGTGGAACATTAAAGGCAGCAGAGACATCAGTCTTAGAGTCTTACAAAACAGTGTTGCTTATCATAAAAAAACAAAAATAGCACTTTCTTCTCAAACAATAGTCTTAAAGTTAATAAAACATTCATAGTCAGTACCTTCAAAACAGCTCCACACTGTTGAGTTACAGTGTCTTTCAGTAAACATCTTTATCTCTCTCTCTCTCTCTCTCACTCTCTGTAGTTCAGGACTCCTTTAAAAAGAACAAATGTCAGCTTCCTCCTGTTGCCTTTGTCCATTTCAGTCTGCTGTTTCACTTCTACTGCTGCTCCACCAGACATGTAACACCACTTCACAAGTGGTAAATTAACTCTCCTGGGGCTTGCCTCAGCCCTACATTTATAAAAGTTTAATTGCTATATTAAATAAATCTGCTTTGACAAATACAATATTTTTCTCTCTGCTCTTAAAGCAACATGTTTCACTAAGGTAGACATATATTCAAATTTAAAGCAGCAGTGTTCATTTATAACAAATGCATTATAAAAGTTCTGTACATACTGGTCAGATCAGTATTTCCAGACGTATGGATCACTTGCACTTCACCATTTGCTTTATGCTGTAACTGACTGCCTCACTTGAAATCATTCATTTCATATCTATTAGATGGCCTACATGCCATATTGTGGTGGATTGAGCATGGCTTATGCTAAACGTTGAATCTGAGTGCTGCAAATATAAGGCCCACCTCCACTATATTGTGTTCCTATGTTGCTGATGTAGCCATAAAAGGGAACATGCTCTATTCCCAAAGTGAATTCCTTCCCTAGAAGGTAGCATTTCAGTGAAGTAAGCACCTACTTAATAGCTAGGCATTTTGTAAGTTGAATACTCACTTTCTGCCTTGCTTTGTTTGCAGCTTAGTGGATGTTTCTCTTCATCGAAGATTTGCAGCAGCACTGCTCCTAGTTGTTATCTGATGCTTCAGTACAGACTAATTTTTTTTATCTGATGTTAACACCATCTCTGAGCATAATATTTCCTTTAACTGCTTGATAACAGTGTCTACCTTACTTTGAGGGGCATCTTCTTGGTTAGATCTGTGACGGAACATGTTATTGTTGACAAATGCGGTACAAGCTTCCAGGAATATCCAGCTATTCCCAAGAATGCTCTCACCTCTATCTAGAATCTGGTATATGCCAGATTTTCACTGCATCTACCTTTTCTTTTTTTAGCTTAACAATTCCCATTTCTATTGCATATCCTAGGTGTTTGACCTGTATCATAACTATCTTGTTCTTGAAGACATTAACAGCTAACCCAGCAGGTTTTAGAGCATCTGCAATGACTTGTACCTTAGCCAAATGAGAGATGCAGTCTTCAGACTGGATAATAACATGAGCAGAACCACACTGGACATGGGGCTTTAGGACTTATTCCATGAGTCACTTAAAGACTACAGGAGCACAGTGCAATCCAAAAAGGATGACAGTATATTGGAATAATCTCTCGGGTTTAGTGTACACAAAAACTTTCTCCTCCACAAGCTTTCTGAGATTATCTCCTCTAGTAGACATTAGATAACTACCAAATTCTGACATGATGTTCATCTTCCTAGAATCATTATATATAGTGTATTGCAATAATCTCTCAGGTGTTAAAAAAGCTGTTCTTTCTTTAGCTTCAGTTGTAAGACAGATTTGTCTGTACCCCTTGACAAGGTTTAGTGTAGACAGAAACTTTGCCCTCTCCAAGCTTTTTGTGAGATGATCTACTCTTGACATTAGATAACTACACCATTTTGAAATGCTGTTCAGCTTCCTAGAATCAATATAAAACATGATGGCTCCATCATTTTTATGGACTAATATTACATGGCTGTTCCACTCACTGTTAGGCTCTTCTATTGTTTCCATCTAAAGCATTTTATATACTTTCTCTTGTAGTGCATTTCCTTGTGGCATTTCTATTGCGTATAGTAGTAGGTTGACCTTTTCTCCTAGATTGGTCTAAATATAGTATTAAATCAAGCTTTTTTGCCTGCTAGCTGGGAAAATACTACCTTGTTCTATAACTAAGACTATTTTTATTTCTTGTTTCTTTCTTATGACAAACAGTATATCATGTCAGCTTGAACTATTGGCTTTGAGGTCAGTTTCGTCACTAAAGTTACTTGTCACTGCTGCTAAATCTTCCTTTCATGGCTTCAGAACACTAATATGACATATCTGTTCCGGTCTTCTTCTATGAGTTTACCTAACTCTGTAGTGTACCTTGTTTAGTTCTGATATTAATTCAAATTGACACTGCTATTTTTGCTAAAAATGTGTTTTCTGCTGAGAGAACCTAAACTGATACCTGGTCTCCAGCTTTTGTTGCAAGAATCTCAAACACAGATGTTGATGTGGAACACTTAGTCAATGGCCACAATCTCTAAAACAAAAAGAAAGATAGTCAATGAAGCTAGAAATATATCATAGCAACTTCCATCCCATATAATTATGCTGGTCTGAGAACTGTTTCAGCCCTGGGGGCCACAAGTGTGAGATCTCTGCCTTGTTTTGTACGTTGTGCTCATTCTATGAGTTTCTGGTCTATGGCCATCACCACTTTCAGCTTATATTATAACCTGGTGTAGTGGTTTCTTTTCTTTCCAAGTTTCACTGACAATATCTAACAGCCCACAAGAGTGTTCTTTTGTGGTTTGTGGACTTTTCTAATAGGAAACAGGACTGGTGTCAGTTTTTGCAATCTTCCTCAAAAAGTTTTATTTAGCATTGACTTTAACGTTTGGTCAAAACACCCCACTAATAAATCCGAGGATTGTATACTAAGATTTTCAATTACTCTGGGCATAAATTAAGTCTTTGGTTGGCAAGTATTTCCTTAGGTATCACAATTACAGGTGTGCATGCTGTGCAACTCTATATAAAACGGGTAACCAGAATACTGTTTTTACGTAGTCTCAGGGAGCACTAACAGCTTTAGAAATCCTTTAACATAACTGGGTCCCATAAACACAAAGTAGTATAAAAGGGAAAAACTGGAACAAATGATGAATAATATATTTATTAAGGCAAATTCATAAAAGATTGCTTAAGCACTTTCATCCCAGCCACTCGGGATGTCTTCAGAACACAGCTGCAGCAAATCCAATGGTTTAAATACATACTGCAACAATCAATTAGTCAAATAAACCAATTAATTATAAAAATCAAGTAAAAAGAACACTTAGTTAAAAAGACAACCCCCTTAGAACATGCATAAAAAATCCTAAATTAAAACATTTGTTCTAAGCTGTCACCCATACTTATAAAACATATATAAAACATGGGAATAAACTCATATAAGCAAGACTGTATTATTGAAACAAAAATACAAATATGCTGTTGAGAATTACCAACTCTCATTAACAGACAAACTCTAAAAAAAACTTTTACAAACTAATAAATTAAGAAAACTACTAATCATGAAAAAAATTACTGACACATAAAAAACATCATAATTTGGCAGCTCTCATTTTCAGAACCGAATTAACTGAAATGTCTTCATCCAAACCTGTGAATGCAGTGGCATCAAGCCTAATTTGCCAAACTAGCTCTCTATATTCTAGTCTGGTTTCTGACTGCCCACCTCTTACATCAGGATATATATTTTTTCAAGAATGCCAAACTCAAATTTGGTGAAACCCTCACAAACCAGGGAATGTTTGTATAATGCATTGTTAATATTCCCTTTTTTAACATCATAAAGATGTACATATATTCTATTTCTTAGTTTCCTCTTCATTTTACCAACATAAACATGATGGTCATTGCTTACAAATTGGTATATAAACCAGCCCTTTAGTTTCACAATTACCTTTCACAAAATCTATTTTAGTACAACAATTTTTAATGTGATAGTTTCCTTATCAAAAATATAACTAGAAGAACTGCATCTCCCACATTTTGTAGTTCCAGTTAGGGACCCTCCTTCATTCATAAGTCTTCACTCTGGCTTGTCACTGTCTAATAGTCTTTTAATATTTCTGTCAATCTTGTAAACTAACTATGGAATTTCTCCCACAGTTCTATAAATTTTGTCATCCACTTTAAAATGGACTAATTACTTCTAATGACATTCCTAACAAGTGGAGTGTTACCATTTTATTTAATGGTCATGAAATTTTGATAAGAGTGTGTTATGATGGAAGAATTTGCCTGTCTCCCTACCATTATAGAATTACCTAGCAATGGGGTATATTCGACACCTCTGTCCCTAACCACATCCACTTGAATGTCAGTCAATAAGTCTATCTGGTACCCCATCTCCAAAAACATTCCATATATTTTATTCAGTTTTTTCATAAAGGTATTCTCCTTAGGTACTATTCTTGCTGCTAGAATAAATCGTCCCTTAGCCATGTTTTTCTTAAAATACCATGGATGGCAGCTACTGTATTGCAGATAAGAGTTCAAGAATGTACTCCTTCTATAAATGGATGAATCAAAAACATTCTCCTCCACATCGAGGTCCACATCTAAACAATGGGTGGACTGAAGTGTGAAATTGTGAGTAAATATTAAAAACATAGTTGTACCTGTTATATATTCCAAAAATAGCTCCTTTACCTCTGAACATTCTTGCCAAATAATACAAATATTGTCCAAAAGTCTACAGTAAAATTTCTATCAATCCTGGTAGAATGATTTCAATACGTAGGATATTTTTCAGGTAAGCAATACCAAACTGGCAAATTTATTTTCCTATAAAACTCCCTTTCAAAAATAGAAAATTGTTCCGTAGAACCAAATCCATCAAGTCCACAATAAAACATACCTCCTTTCCATCCAATGCCTCATTTTCTACAAGAGCCTCATGAAAGAATTCAAGGCCATCATGTGATATACTTGTAAAAAGATCTATAACATCCACTGTTAAAAACTTATGTTGTCATTCCACAATTCAGGTATTAATTCCCCCCCCAAAAAAATCACATAAATCTTTTAGTAAATGAGTGTAATGATTCAAAATATCCTTCAACTTCCGATCTATATAGATATCCAGGGATAGGTCTTAGACCCCTGTGCAGAAAAAATAAGTCTATATGTGGGATTTATCACACTGTGTGTGTTTTGGGAATCCCAAATACAGCTGGGATCAGTGGATGTGTATTTAATAAAAAATCAAATGTATCTGGATTAATCACCCCCTGAATTAAGACATCCTTCAAAAAACAAGTCAATCTTCTTATATGCAATGTTGATTTAATTTTTCAGTGTTACATTATACTTAGTATCATCCTGTAATATTTCAAATATCATACTTGCATAATAATTTGATTAGCTAACACAACTCCCCCTCTTTATCAGTCTTTATAATTCTTATGGTTTTGTCTTTAGTTAAACTATCAAGGAGTACATACTCATCCTGTGTTAAGTTAAAAAAGCCTTTCTGTTTCTCATTTAAAGTAGAATATAATTCCTTCTCACAGAATCTCTCAACTAAAGATATAGTTTTATTTACAGGGGGGTTGTAAAGATTTATTTTCCTAAAGGGGTCGAAGGTTGATGCTGGACTTAACCTCTTATTTAAACCTGATACATTTAATGTTCTACTGTATAACTTCAAATCAAGTATGGCATCAGATATACTAATCCTACTAGTTGGAACATATTTGAATCCTTTCTCAGAGTAAAAAATTGTGTTCTATAGCCAAATGACTATAATTAAAGAACTGTTTAGAGTAACAATTCTACCATTAAGTATGGAAGTAATCTCTTCTATTGTATTAATTTTATGTTTTACCATGCATTTTCTCTCCTCCCTCTTAAACTCACTGACCTTGGTTAGCCCCCTTGTCTACTTGTTGGTAAGTTGTTCGTATGAATTCCTGTTTGGGAGTTTGGTGGCTTATTCTGAATATTTGTTCCTTGACCTTTCTGAACTCCTACGGAGTTGGGGAAATTCCAGAGAGTCTAAACCATATCCAGAATCTTGTTGCCTAAGGTGACTGTCCATAACCAAAGCAATAAGTGGTTCATCCCTAATAGTATGACCTTAATATAACCTCAAATCTACATTAGAAGTCCCAAATTCATCCCCCTAGTTGGTATAAAACACCTTGATATCCTTAAGGGGGGCATGGAATCCCCCTTGCATAACCTTTGTCTTCCTTAATTTACTCGTTTTGCTTCCTGTTCTTCATAGAAACAGAACATTCCTCTGTATTCTTAAAAATATAATCACAGGTGTTCTTATGGTATTTAAAAAGCAAACTTTAGCACAGAATCATTTAACACAATCATTTCATCCATCAATACATTAATTCATGACAAACTGAATTTAATAATACATTACATTAGTTCAATTCCAGGTTTATTGAACTTGTTCTCTAAATGGTAATATTCATTCGTTCCCTTGGAAATTCCAAATTGCAAAAGGAAATTTATAAAGTCTCAATCCCCTTGGAAGTTGTTTCTACTTAACACATTCTTTCAAATAGCAATTATCTAACATGAAGTGTAAGTGCCTTAGTCGACTTCTTTTCCAAGGTATGTAACATAGTTCTTATGTTTGGCAGTGGGTCTTTGTTTTCTAAAACTTCTTGTTGAAGTGAAATGTCCTCCTCGAACTAACCTTTTAAATCCTGATGACTATGAGTAATGTTTGAAACAGTTTCTCCATGGTCATAAACTCCAGTTACACAGTGGGCAAATTCAAACGAATTAGTAGCAACAGAATCAGTGCCTCCAGTGGTTGTTGCTATCACATGCTTTTCTCCTTGTACTTCTGACCCAAGGAAAATAATGTTGTCATGGGGGGGAGCTGGTGTGAACAAAATTACAAAGTTCTTTATCAACATTAAATTCAGGTGATGATAAAGATGGTATTGAAGATAAAGTGGAAAGAAACTGACTACATCGCTGTGTCAAAAGCGTTACTAATTTGGTATCCCTGCTCTGGAAAATAATTAGACTAGTTATTTATCATTAGCCTTACCTAGCCTCAGGGTCATATTGCCATAGTGCAAATTAAACAAAATGTACTGAAACCCTTTCCTTGATTTTACAAAGGACAAAAAAATGACCTTAGCAATATGTTTGAATTGCGCCTATATAATAGGAATTTGAATCAAAGGATTTTTAAAGCCTAGGTGGGGGCCTGCCTAGAGCATCCAGCACAAAAGTTCCCAACTTCTTTAATTATAGCTGTACAGTAAAGTCTTGCTAGACTTTGTGTTTTAGTCTTATCCAAGTCCAGGTTTCCTACTAGTATGACTGAAAGAACTGTGCAGCAGTAGATGACATACCACTTCCTCTCTGTCCTTACTTATTCTCTACAATAAATATTTTTAACTCAGTTTATTGGGAAAAAGTTTGAATATTTTGTTCAGCTTCTCCCCTTGCACCTTTAGCTATATTTTCCATTGCTCTGCTTAATGTGTTAACTTCCCAGTGTGCTGTATTAAACATTACCTGACTTGTTCTAATGTCTGCAAGCTCTTGCATTTCTTAATGGTTGTACTGTAATGAGATAAGGTGCATCCTCCTTTCTTACCAGTGCAGGTACTGAAGTGCCCATCTTGAACTCTTCTCTTAAGAACGGTAACTTTTCTGTTTATATTTCCTGTGTTTTGGCTCAGCAGGAGTAGCATTTTTCTGTTCAAGGTTATCTTCTCTTTGAGTATACCCTACTCTCCCCTTTGTCCTTTCTTTTTTAGGTTACTTGCCTTCTATCTCGCTGGGAGTGAATATTACCCTTTACTTCTCTTTTTCTTCTCTCCCTCTAAATGTGAGCGACCACCACTATCTCAATTTTTGTTTCTACTCTGCATTGCTCCCTGTTTTTCAAAGGTTTTATCTTCAGTTTTACCTTTCCCTTACATGTGTGTATGTATATATAAATATACACACCTGTAGCCTTCCCATATTTGTTTTTTCTAACAATGACAAAAATTAGTTTAGAACTCTGACCAGATGCTCTGTCCTCCTCTTTAACTACTGTACTGAAGCATTTCATATTGGAAAGTTTCTGTTCCCCCATACTCACTTGTTTGTTAGAATTCTCCATTATTAAGGCTTTCTGTTTTAGCTTTACAGAAGGTTTGGAATTATGTTCTTGTCCTGCGTTTTCCACATTTCTTAATCTCATATGCTTGGAATATGACATTTCATTGAATGATTCCTTATCTTCAGTTTTGCTTTCATTTATATTCCCTGTCATGTCAAGTGTCAACACTTTTAAGTTGCAAAATTTTACTGTGCAACTTCCTTCCTTCTACTGGTTCTGCTTTTGCAGGTTGCTGTACCACAGGGATGTGCTGACATATCTATATGTGGTGTAGGTTCTTCCTCTCTTTGCATATTGTCCAAAGTTTTGCACCTTTACAGCTTTTTAACATTATTCTTGGGATTTAATAAACTTTGTATAGGCTTCGCACAAATCTTACACAGAATTTACACATGTACACAGACGTGAGAGGCAAGCAGGAGCATGCAATGCATCACACTGGCACAATGGTGCAGCAGTAGCATTGTCACCTCACAGCAAGAGGCTCTCTGGTTTGATTCATGGGTGGAGTGCCTTCTGTGCGAAGTCTGCATGTCCTCCCTGCATTCGTGTGGGTTTCCTCCAAGAACTCCGGTTTCCTCCCATGTTAAAAAGACATGCGTCTGGAGAATTTCTCCCAGGGCGTCTGCTGAAAATTGACTTTGTTCCAAGTCGTACTTTCCTAGTTAACAAATGTTAAATTAATAAAATAAATAAAATATCATGCTATGTTTAAGTGAGATTTCATGGCTGACACCATGTAAGCAAACATGGAGAGCACTCCTGTTTAAATCAGTGCACTGACGGTCTGCAGTTTTGTGCTAAATGACACAATGATCACCAGGGCTTCACAGATACTCTCAATCTCTTAGTGCAAGACATCTAGACAGAGGCCAACATAATGGGGGACAATGACCCAGAAATAGGGACATATTTGACATATTTGCCCTATAGAACTGTGATAGAATAACCAGGGGTTTGTGTTAAGATACATGTTCTGAATTATTTGAAGTATGAAACTCAAACGTATGTAATATTAAATGACATCCTGAGATAATCCCAGTGATATAGCAGAAAGCCACAAATTTGATAAGGAATACATCTAAAAATTCTGTGAAAATTTGGACAGTTGAGAGGTATGATTATGCTAAGTGTATGGTCCAAACACAGAAAGGGGCAGTGTATCTACGTTGAAGAGTACTGGGATATCCCATACCTGTCATTCAGTATTGAAACTCTGTAAATGATCTGTAATAGTACATGGACTGCCATGTAAAATAAACACTCAGGGGAAGTGTGTGTTTTGAATAGGGACACACAGATGAACTGTAGGAATGAACACAGGGAAAGAGGACAGGTAAAACAGCCTAATGTACAGCAGATGAGGGCATATCAATGGAAGGTGGTTGTAGTAGCAACACCAATCACATATCTATATGGTACAGTAGGGACTGCACAGTGAAAATGTGTATATTATGTGACTGTCACACATGGTGACATAACAATGAGGAGGATGTCTGTGTGAGATGAGCATCCTTACATGAATAATGCAGAGGACATCTATCAGCGATATTACATACAATTGGGGTAGGCTGCATATTGTGAAGGTGTGTGAACTGATTTGCCTGAATAACAGTGTAATCTCACCAGAGGTCTCCAACAAGTGGGCCACAGGTAAAGTCTCATGGGCAACATTAAAAGAACCAACCACAATCATGGACAATATCAGAATAACACCAACAGTAGTCCCATGTCTTTGACATAACATATGTGATTAAGAGTGATAAGAGATGATTCTGCACAAACACAGTTGTACAACTATTATGACATGTCTGCACTCTATGAGAGTAATCATGCACACAGTCCTTGCAATTTAACATCTGCTGGAGGTGTTAGGAGGGACACTGCTATACCTGCATGTGACATTATGAGCAATACAGGCTAGTTGACTGGTGTGCATGGCACATATATATATATATATATATATATATATATATATATATATATATATATATATATATATATATATATATATATATATATATATATATATATATATATGGCATAATACATACATTCACAAATATCTATGTCCTTAAGGTTGTCAAACACCTATGTATGTCGTGTGTGCATCACCAGAATAGGTAGCACACATGCATCTGGTGTAATGACTTGATGGGTGCTCAGCACCATCAGTCATGTTTATGCCACAAAAAGAATACCTAGGTATGGCCAATAAGTTGTGTGACAGCTCACAGTGAAAATGGTAGTACACTTCAGTTACACATCAGTGGAAGATGTGTAGGGAGGTACATGAAGAAGGGTGCATTGTACTCAATTATTGGTGTGATGAAGACTGAGGACTATGGAGGTATTACGGCCTCTGATGTGGATGCCCTTGACATACTCAGTACTTGTGTTAGGGATTAGTCAGCACACTGACCACATGTTGGTGGATGTTCCACTTACCATCTATCCGTGGACACAGGTCGTACACCAATTGGTCTGATTATAGAGTGTGATGTCCACATTATACTTGGGTTGCATGTTTATGTTCCTGATGTAACAAATCCTTCCATGTTTTCTTGTCAGTGCAGGGGTTGTCATGGCTGTGGCATCAATCTTTGGCATGTGTTGATATCATCTGTATTATACTAATATCACAGTTGGAGTAAATGATTGCCCACAATCTGTAGTACTTTAGGCAGTTGGCTGGACACAGGATGTGTATGTCATCTGTGATGTCCATCACTTAAATAATGGACAGGAAAGGGTCTAGCAGACAGCCATAATGTATGGACCTGATCACTGGACCTGAGATATAGGTAACTTCACACATTTCAACATAGTGAGACGTCACGTATGTGATACACTGGCCTACCCACTTGGTAATATAGCTGTTTTTGGCCACCTCTGACAAGGTTGATTGAATACCTCAGTGTGGATTTGCATCAAATGCCTTGGCCTGGTCAAGTTCCACAGGATGATAGTGTTGTCATCATGCATATCTTCAATGATGTCTTTGAGGACATCTATCAGATGTAGCCGACATGCTGTAGCATTAACAACTCACACAGGTCTGATGCACACAGCCAGGATATTACTAGTGTCCATTTAGAAAAGGCCCATGATGACATGCTGGTCTACCTCACAGCTGAGGAGAATCAGGATGTGTCTATACATGCATGCATCAGGTATATCATGCATAGGCAATCTGTGATGTTGTCACAACCAATTGATTCTGTATGACAAGGTTGGATGAAGGTAAGACAGTGCATACTGCCTATCTTTATCTCGCCTATGGTTTTGACACAATCCCCCACATGAGTATCATTGAGAAACTCTCCCAGCTGGGGATTAACCCCTACATTACTAGATGCATAACAAATCGTCTCACCAATAGGACACATACTCTGCAATTTGGTGAATCAACCTGTACCAGTAGAGCTGTCACCACTGGCAAACTCCTGGTATCTGTGCTTAGCCCTTTACTGTTTGGAATCTATTTCTCAACAGTTCAGGCTAAAGTATATGGCATTTGGGTTACCAAGTTTGTTGATCCTTGAATATTGGGTGCAATGATTGAGTCCACCAGTGATGATGACATACTACAGGAGGAGCTAACACAGACAAATTATTGGTGACAAAGCCACACACTCTACAAATAATGTGTCTTTATGTTGTCATTCTGAAAAGTGGAATTCCATGCTAATCACAGTACTGACAACAGTCCTACTATGCTGAAACCCAGTGATGCAAGCAATGGTAACACATGTAGATAGAAATCTAAACTTCAACCACCAAGTGTCCATACTGGTATTGAAAACCTATGATGTGCACATCATAAATCACACCATCATATTCAGATCTAATGATTGTATGACAGCACTGTACTCGAACCTCATCAGAACATTAACAGAGTATAATGTTCTGTTTTGCATGTGCCTCACCACACACATGCAGCAACTGGAGACAACACAGAGGTTTCTCATTAGGAAAACACAGGGCCTACAAACCATGCCATGATGTATGTGGATAGACTGAAAGCCATGCCACTATAATCTGTATCATATAGGATGAGGTGACTTCTGCCCGGCCTCCAAGCCAGTCTCTGACAGTCCCCTGGTGGGAACAGTGCATATCCGCAAATCAGATATAGCTGATTATATCAGCAGTGTTTGTTGAGGAGAATATGGTAATAACAGTGTCCCTCACACTGGTGTAAACAACTCTCTGTAATGTCAAGCAAGAGCACAAACACACACACAGACATACACCCAGTTGACTGCCGTGAGAATAGAACCCCTACCTAAGTACACAGACTACAGACCTCTGTATTTAAGGCAAGTGCCACAGCTCAAGTCTGAATTGGAGTGTCTCAGATAACCCTTTATAGCTAGCTGATGACATCAGCAATGTCTGTTAAGGAGAATATGGCAATAGCGGTGTCCCATATGTTGGTGTAAATGGCTCACTGTAATGTCAAGCAAGAGCACAAATGTGTATATACACACACACACACACACACACACACACACACACACACACACACACACACACACACACACACACACACACACACACACACACACATACACACACACACACAGTTGACTGCAGTGAGAACAGAACCCCTGCCTAAGTACACATACTACAGAACTCAGTACTTTATGCAAGTGCCATGGCACAAATCTGACTTTTGCATGACTGCAGATCAACTTATAGTGGATACCATCAGCACACCATGTTGGAGAGAAGATAATGGGAGGTCTACATAGGTTCATAGTTTCATAGGTTCATAGCTTACTAGCCTAATGGCCGTAGGGGGGTTACATGCCTAGCTGTGTAAAATCACAAGTACCCTTATTGAGCATAGTTAGATGGTCATTGTTAGCAGAGCAATTTTGTGATCAGCACCAACTGGCCCTGTCCATGAGGGACATAGATGCCACCCCAGGGGTGAATTTACAATCACCCATCCAATTGTCAAGGTTGCACTTGAATACAGTCATTGAAGAGTACTGCTTCACATGCAGTGGAAGCCTATTACAGAGGAGCATGTGGCCCAGGCCGGTATGACCCTGACCTTGAGTAGCATCTTACCCTCACCAAGAATGATGCCACAATATGAAGACAAGATGATCAATTTCAACAATTGGCTTAAGTGTTGGTGTCATTCAAAGGGGATCCAATGCCTGTCAGCCTGGGATGACATGCTCGACAAGCCACGATGCTTCGGTAGGGACGGCTTGCACCTGTCACCCCTGGGCTTTCAGATATTGGCAAAGGCTCTTGCTACCCCCATAGTGCCTTTTTTAGGCAAGGCTCAAAAGACAAACCTACCTCCATAGGTATCACAAGGGATAAGAAACTAGGAGTAATGCTACTCAACGCCAGAAGTCTAAACCTCAAGATGCACGCACTCGAAACTCTCCTTAGCATGGAGAACATCGATATCTGTGCAGTAACAGAAACTTGGTTCAAGGCTCCCGAGAGCACCCCAGCACTACCAGGTTATACCTCATACCATGCTTTTCGGCCCCAAAACTTGGACCGAACCACAAAAGGAGGGGGAGTATCAATATTCGTCAAAGATACCCACACCTCCAGGTTGGTGGCACAGCACGAAGCATCAGAGACTATCCATGTGCAACTAACTGTGGGTAAAACTGCCTTCCAGTTTATAGCCTGCTACAGACCACCCTCCCAAACACAGGAACCCCACTTGGCCTTCCTGAGAATACTGGAAAATATGAAGGTCTCTCCAAACACCATTATATTGGGCGACTTCAACTACCCAAACATAGACTGGGAGCATTACTCTAGCTCCAACACCCTAGCCCAAAGGTTCCTAGAATTTATAAACTCAAATGCTATGGAACAACTTGTTACCACTCCCACAAGAGGGGAAAACATACTGGACCTGATCATCACCAACATGGGGACACTATGCTCCAGACCAGAAGTGTATCCCTCACTGGTAAGATCAGACCATAAACTAATCTCACTGGATATTCACATACCAACCCCACCCCCTGCCCAGAAAAACATAGTGAAAAACTTCTCTAAAGCAAATTTCACACACCTCAAAACCAAGGCGAAATCCTTCATAGCCCCCGGGCCTGTGGAAAATACGGCCCAGACCGCAGAATCCTTTATATACGCATTCTATGAACACCTTCAGGAATGCATGGATCATGCAATCCCAAATAAAACCAAGACCCAATCCTCCAAAGGCAGACATCCTGTCTGGTGGACCCCAGCCATAAACAAACTATACAATAGAAGGAGGAAGCTACTACATGATAGAGCAAAATACCAAAAAGGGAAGGCATCTCTGATCAGTATTAGCAAAAAACTACGGGCACTCATAAAATCGTCTAAGGCCAGCTTCGAGAGAAAAATTGCACAGGACACTAAGGATAATCACAAGGCTTTCTTTAGTTATGTTAGGAACCTGGGTGGGAATTCCCAGATATGCTCAGAATTAGTCCAAAATAACAAAAAATACACCGAGCCCACGGACATTGCCAACATCCTAGCTGACAGGTTCAGTGCAAACTTCTCCCCCCTCTCCCCACCAAAAGGGCAAATATCTATCCCAACAGAGTGCTGCCCCTGACATCTCAGATGCTCAGGTAAGAGCCGCCCTCTCCAAAGCAAAAAACACAGCATCAATGGGACCAGATGGTGTCCCGGGCTGCGTCCTACATGAACTCCAAGAAGAGCTAAACCCAAACATAAAACTACTGTTCAATCTTAGCCTTACTACAGGATATGTACCCAAAGAGTGGCGTACAGCAACAGTGGTCCCTCTCCACAAAGGTGGTGCCTCAACGGATCCTGGAAACTATCGCCCCATAAGCCTGACTAGCTTGGTCTGCAAAGCTATGGAAAGGATAATCATGGACCTCATAAATAAAGATAGTAGGGACCTACAGACACTGGATCCTACCCAGTTTGGCTTTGTTAAGGGCAGATCCTGCCTCTTAAACCTGGTCGATTTCTTTAAAACAGTCACCAAGGCCATTGACGAGGGGAAGGTGGTCCACACAGCCTACCTGGACCTCGCAAAAGCCTTCGATACAATACCCCACTCAGGCATTATAGATAAGCTCACCAGCTTAAATATAAACCCCTATGTCACTAGATGGGTTGCAAACTGGCTCAAGGACAGAACCCAAATGGTTAGAATTGCTGGAGCCATGTCAGACTCCAAACCAGTTACAAGTGGCGTCCCACAAGGCTCAGTCCTGGGACCTCTCTTGTTCGGTATATATTTCTCGGCGGTACAGGCCAACACGGAAGGACTGTGGCTGACCAAGTTCGCAGATGACTGCAAACTGGGCCATAATCAACTCTCCAGCCGACACAAGCATCCTCCAAAAGGGCCTCATAGAAACAGACAAGTGGTGCCAGAGCCATGGCCTCAAGCTAAACGCCAAAAAGTGTATAGTCATCCCCTTTGGCAAAAACAAAGTGCCCACAAATTACCACATAGGTGGTAATCCATTAAGTACAGAAGAAGCAATTAGGGACCTGGGGACCCAAGTTGATAGCAATCTCTCATTTGACAACCACGTGGCCAAAGTGGTTAGAAAAATATTTTATATAGCCCACCTAATCATGAAGGGATTCACATCTAGATCAGGGGAGGTCATTGTACCTCTTTACTCATCCCTCATCAGGCCCATAATTGAGTACAATGCCCCTTTTGGGATGTACCTTACCAGACACCTGCAGCAACTGGAAAGACCCCAAAAGTACCTCACCAAGAGGATCAAAGGGCTCAAACAGATGCCATATGCTGCCCGGTTAAAGAAACTCCAGCTCTACTCAGTGGCATACCGCCTGCTCAGAGGCGATCTGTGCCTGACGTATAAAGCCATGTCCAACCCAGAATTAATGGACATGCTGCAACTCAGAAAATCCAAATCCCATCAGGCTACGCGCTCGAGAGACTTGAACCTCAGCACTGAAATAAATAGGACATGCTGGAGGGACAGATTCATAACCCAGAGGCTCTCTTCACTCTGGAATAAAATCCCAGTCCAGGTTAGGCAGAGTCCCACATTGACTCTCTTCAAGAGGAATCTTGATGAGTTGATGGGAGATCGTAGGTTTACCCCGGCTATCACTTCTGTGTCACTGTTAGACAGAGGCACAGTATACTAACCTCAAAAAAAAGCATAGCAAAATTAATTTAAAATGGGTGGCGAAAGCCAAACACACTCTGGCTAGGCTTATAAATGCCCTAGGGCAGATAGCCTAGTATGAACCTATGAACCTATGAACAAACCTGAGTTGTCAAAGGAAAGTGTGTACAAAAACCAAAGAAAGCACCATGAACATACCACCACGGAAAAGGCTTAAAATCAATAATAAAACAAGTCCAAATTTATTAAAAATTTATGAGCACAACACACAATGTGTATCCGCTTAGATACACTCTATTCAGGATAAGTGATTTCGGCCATAGCCTTCCTCAGATCCTGAATAGAGTGTATTTAAGTGGATACAGTTTGTGTGTTGTGTTCATACATTTTTAATAAACTTGGACTTGTTTTATTATTAAACGTAAGCCTTTTCTGTGGTGGTACGTTAATGGTTCTTTCTTTGGTTTTATTACAGAGGAGTGTCAAATACTGGGAGACATATAGATTTTGTGGCAGATTGTTGACAAGGTTAATCCCATGGGTGGCCACAGCAGGACATATCAGAAGGTGTACCATAGGTTCACTGACATGATCATATCTGCATGGAGGAGAACAGCTGCAGTAGGCTGTGATCAGATAGGGACCAGGGCTGCCTGCTACAGAGCACCACTAACACCAAATGAAGAGTTCCTGTCCACTGTCAGGGATCTAGACAACTCTCAGGAAAGCACAGAACAGCATGTCCTTGAGATCGGTGCGACTGTTTCAGGGACAGAAAGCATGTCCCAGGACAAGTTTCCAGGTAGGGATTTGTATCTCAGTTGTTGAATACTGTTGTATTGTAAAACAATTTAAGTCAATATGTTACTTCTGTTTCACAAGAATTTATTTTTTTTTTGGGGGGGGGGGGTCGGATTGAAGATTGCTACAGTTAACGTATTCTGATTGATTAGCTTAGGCTGGAGTTGTCATTCAAGTTGCTGTTGAAAGTATAGTTAATTGAATTATAAAGGGGTAAAAGTATTACCCACTGTGTTACTATCAATTATGATGATGTCCTTACCTGTTTCTTAACTTCTTCCAGGACCATCTGGCTTGCAGAGGATACCCTCATCTGTACATGGTAAGCCAAACATTTTTATATCAGTACTGATGAGCAATTCAAAGAAATATTTTAGTGTGTGATGTTGATGTCAGGACTGTTGTGTGTATTGCTATACTGTCTAACAGTGGCAGCACTGTTTTGTTAGCATATATTAGAATGTAGCAGTTTAGGTATTAACTGTTCCAGTCTCTGTTTCTTATTATCACAGGTGATCCTGGCAGTAGAAGTGTGAGACTTCTACCACCTGATGTCAGTGTATCAGCAGACTTATGATGATGGTGGCCAAACAGAGGCACAGTCAGGGGGTGCAGAGGTTAAATCTGACATTGAGGTTGACATACAACCATCCCCTGAAATTCCATCAGACACAGCCAGTAGGCCTATACCTAAGTGTGGCTACTGTGGCTTCAATTCCTGTTGACATTGGCTGTAGCCAAAGTGTGGGCATGGTGCCATATAGAAGGGTTGTTAGGGGTGCTTGGAGGAGGCCTGTTTTCCATCCTCCAGTTGATCCAGGTGCCTCTTACTGTGCCACTCAACATATGTTTAGGGCCATCATGGAGGCACAGGCATGTTCCCATAGGTGCAACAGAGAAATGCTTAGGGTTGTAGATGTGGCACAAGCTGACATGCATGACTGCCTCCACCATGTTGCTGATGGATTGGATTAATGACATGTTGGAAAGGGGGGGTGACTGTGATGGAACATCTGCTGGGAGGGGAACAGCATCCTCATGAGTGTAGGTCAGCCACATTATCTGCTGTTAGCCAATGTGACCATGCCTGACCATGCTCCTTTAGTGGCAGTACTTCCACTGCTCCATCAGTGGGTGAGCTGTCCACACACAGATGTGGCAGGCCAAGGGGTCATGGTCCTGGGCATCCTTGTGAAGGGAGCTCATCCAACAGATATCTGTCATATTCAGGTAGCAACAGTGCATCCGACCTTGGGCGTGGACATGCCAGTGCAACTCCTGGCACAGCCACTTCTCTTAGTTGGGGAAGACAACGATGAACTGCCACCACTACCATGCATGGCTCACACGTCTGACATACCAAGATGTAGAGCTAGCACAGAGCTTGGCTGCAGACACTCATACACCAATTTCATTTGCAGGACCCCTACAGACACACATACAACAGTTACAAGGTTCAGCTGGGTAGCTTAAAACTCATTTTGTCTCACTGGCCATTTGTTGATTTATCCAAATAGCTGTCTTTCTTACTCAGACGCACTCACTGACCTTTTGTGTCAACTTAGGCTTCCTGCCCCCCCCCAACACACACACACACACAACACCCTGTGTAAGTGATGATATCTGTGCCATATCCCTGTTTTGTATCTTTTGGATGCAGGGATACATAAACTTTGTGTCTGATGCTCACTGTACATAGCTGACTTAGTGCTTAGTAGATCTGTATTTGTAATGTTGAACTGGTAATTGTACCTTTGACTTATATTGGCCTTAGAAAGTTAGACAGTTGACAGCATCATAATTTCCCAACTTTATTGTGAATCATCTTGTTAGGGGTTGGAAGTTTGAAACTGCATTGTGCATCATTACTTTCTAACTTCTCTCTTTAATGATTTTCCAATACAAATGTATGATACTAAACTGAAGACATGCAGTGATCATCACTACTTTTGAGAGGTATTACTGCATGAATCTTTGATACCTGTGGCCTACTACTTAATCACGGACACATCTCAGTCAAATAAATAAATGCTGTCACACGTTAAGGTAATTTCTGTGCAAATCTCCCACCTTTTATTTGCTTACAGTACCAAGTAATGAAATGCAAGGATATGCCAATCATTCATATTATTACACAATACACTGCAGGTTCAATACTTACCTTGTAAATGCAGCAGTTGCAACAGTTTTAATTCAGGGCTGACTCCGTCTGATATAAGCAGTACACAGCCAATACATGGGGAGGGAAAGGTTGTGAGAGTTGCCTGGCATCAATGTTAATATACGTATGTGCATAAGAGGAAGGTTTTAGGCCCTTAGGTGGTGAGTGAGTGTGCAGTGCATTGTCTCTTGGCCAATGTGAGGGTGTATTGACCACACCTACACCTTCCTACACCCACAGAAGTCATTGGTTCCCCCTCTAACTCAAAAAACAAGTAGCCAGCAACACGGGGCTGTGGAATAAAATTTATTGAATCATGGCTTCTAAAAACAGACCGGTTTCGGCTTGGATTTCACCTAGCCTTCATCAGTGTAATATTGTAAAAAACAAATTGAAGTCAATTATACCTTATAATTAACTGAAAACAAAAAGTCTCACGACTACTTATGGAAGAAACACTAATAAGTTTATTGATATTATCAAAAACAATTGGAATATTCTTTCAGCAGATCCTACATTGTCTTCCATCATAGCTCCCACTTGCTCCTTTTCTTTCAGGAAGGGCAAGAATTTGGGAGCTTACTTTAATCATTACACACACCATTCTGATTCCATGCATTTACAGTTGGAACAGACTAGTATTACCGGAGATAAGTTGGTTGGCTGCATGCCTTGTGGCCATTGTAACAATTGTAAATATGTACTGAGAACCAAACAATTTTCTAGTAGTAATAGTAGTATTGTATTTGACATTAAGTTTTTTGCCAATTGCAATTCTGATTGGATTGTCTATATGGCCTGTTGCAGCTGTCATGCTTTTTATGTTGGTCAAACTTCCAGACCCTTCAGGTTAAGGGTCTCGGAACACTTGAGTGATATTAAATGCAAAAGAACCAGTAATGCACTTTACAAACACACACTTAAACACAACACAGTCAAATTTCATTTTTTGATCATTGATAAAATTATTGGTGATCGTTCCCTTAAATTTGGTTGGCATAATAAATTAAATATTAAGGAGAAAAAATGGATTGTTAAACTGGGTGGTCTTTTTTATCCTGGACTTGTTAAACTGGGTGGTCTTTTTTTATCCTGGACTAAATGAATATCTGTGAATAGAAATGAATATTTATGAGATGTCATATTAATATTTATGAGCTGTCCAATCACTTTTTGTTTTCAGTTAATTATAAGGTATAATTGACTTCAATTTGTTTTTTACAATATTACACTGATGAAGGCTAGGTGAAATCCAAGCCAAAACCAGTCTGTTTTTTGAAGCCATGATTCAATAAATTTTATTCCACAGCCCTGTGTTGCTGGCCACTTGTTTTTTCGTTCAGTTTTCATCTGCCGTGCAACTCTCTCCATGCAGGGGAATTGTTTTTGGTTGCGCTCCCCCTCTAACTCCCCATCTGTGTGTGGCTGTGGTGACCTTGGCATTGGTGGTTGCATGTGTGTTCCTTCCCCTTGTTGATCCTTGTTCGCCCTTTTCGAGCGACTACTCTACTATTGCCCACAACCTGTAAAAACAAAACAGGTCTTCCCCTGCACAGCGTGAGGCAGAAAAGAACTTCGCCCTTTTCGAGCGACTACTCTACTATTGCCCACAACCTGTAAAAACAAAACAGGTCTTCCCTTGCACAGCGTGAGGCAGAAAAGAACTTCGCCCTTTTCGAGCGACTACTCTACTACTGCCCACAACCTGTAAAAACAAAACAGGTCATTATCTGGTCATTTTAGTATAGACTTTAAAGTAAAGTATTATTTAAGGGTCCTCAGCACTACCACGAATCTCCCTAGGCTTACCCAAACAAAATATCCAAGCTTGTTTGCATATACTCCACTTAAACTACAGAACACACTCTAAAACTAAGGCAAACAGCTATAAAATTTTAAAAACAAGCTCCCAAAGCATAGGAATTGAACCTGATGTTTGTTTAGACGAAATTACTCACCTGTAAGTTAATTATTCAGGAGTTACATCTTGAAACCTGGGCTCTAGTGGCTTAGTGTAAACCCCGCTCCCCACCCTGCCCCCTATTCCCACCCGCCCCCAGTACTCGTACTTTTATAACCTCAAACCACACCCCCTACTGTCCACTAACTTCCTGTACCTCACTACCGCCCTCTAAGATCAAACGGAATATGACACCACCCAGGAAGCTTATCATACTAACTGCTTTTCCCCTCCTACTTGTCCCTTACCTAGCTACCCTATATGAAACCTGGTCTTACATAGGCTTCCACCACCCAGGCTACCAAACCAACCCCTCCCCCATAATTAACAACAGAGGCCATGACTCAACTCCCTACTCACCCTCCTTGTTAGAACTCGAACGCTATGTAATTATCAAACCTACCAATATTAGGCCAAATGATAAACATTACTACAAACTTCTACTCAAAGCCCTCAAATTCATTACCACTCTGAATCACAGACTAGCCACAGATGGTGATATCCACCCCATCCCTGGCCCTTCCCCTCCACTCAATTCTAATTCCACCCTATCCTCCCCTCCACTTCTCAATCTAAACTCTAGACCCTTTAACTCTCTTCTGACCTGCCATCTAAACATCAGAAGTGTAAACAATAACATTTACAACCTACATGCCCTTTTAGCTACTTGTTCCCCAGACCTACTATGTCTCACAGAAACCTGGCTTAAACCAAGTACGAAAGACACACAGATAATCCCACCAGGGTATGATATACTAAGAGCAGACTGAATAACTCATAAAGGTGGCGGTGTAGCCATACTCTACAAAAATACATTACAAATCTCCCTTGCCTCTCCACAACCCCTCCTAACAAACAATGCCGAAATTCTACTTGTAAAACTTCAACCAAACAAACATAAAAGCATAAATATAGCATGTATTTACATCCCTCCAGGAAACAATAATAACAAAACCTTAGAGGACTTTCTCCACTGGTTAACTCAAACTCACCCCCAGGAATCCATAGTGTTAGGTGACTTCAACATCGATTGGAATTCCTTCTCATCTCGCTCCCCATCTAGCAGCATAAATCTACATGGCTTTTCTCAGCTCATATCCACTCCTACCAGACTAGGTAAACCCCAAAACAAAGACAGCATCCTGGACTGGATCCTTACTAATAAAGATCCTGACCAGTACTCAGCAGGTACTCACCCAGAGGACATGAGTGATCACTTACTCACCTATGTTATCAAATTCAAGAAAATCACCCCCCTTCTTACAACCATAAAAAAAATTAGGAACAATAATAAATTCAATGCCTCCATTTTTCAAACTG
Organism: Protopterus annectens; assembly: GCF_019279795.1. Taxonomy (NCBI): domain Eukaryota; kingdom Metazoa; phylum Chordata; order Ceratodontiformes; family Protopteridae; genus Protopterus; species Protopterus annectens. The sequence continues at coordinate 430,854,781 of NC_056746.1, forward strand.
AACTTAAAGCCCACAACTGGACAATATTCAAGACTCTTCCTCTTGAAGAGGCAGTTATCTACTTCAACACCACCTTCCTCAAGATTCTAGATTCCCATGCTCCAATACGGTCCATTAGAACTAAAACCAAAACCGCACCACGGCTCTCTAAGGAAACAAAATCCAAAATCCTATCTAGAAACAAGATGTGGGTCACATGGCATACCTCTAAAGACCCACATTCCCACCAAACCTTCCAGCAACTTAGAAGTGAAACTAAAAGAATGATCTTAAATGATAAAAAAAACTTCTTCCTCCACCTCCAACACAAGCACCTTAATAATCCACAAAAATTCTGGGCAGGCTTAAACAAGCTCCTGCACCCAGGCCAGGCAACCACCCCCACTCCAACAACTTGCAAACAACAGTGCCCTGTAAACATTGCTAACACATTCAATAGTTTCTTCACAGAAACTATACAATCCCTGGCCACACAATTCAAACAAACAACCAGCCCACTCCACTACCCATGCCAGCAGAATACTACAACTACATCAGATCATCTATTTACCTTCGATCCAGTACCCATATCCTCTATAACATCTCTTCTTAAAAAACTAAAACCCACTAAGCTAGCAGCTGACCTTCTCCCAGCTGAGTTTCTGCAAAAAGCAGCTGAGGCCATTTCCTATCCCGTCTCCATAATCATAAACCGTACCTTGTCAGAAGCCTTCATCCCCTCCATATGGAAAATGTCCCACATTATTCCTCTCCAAGGTGGTAGCTCACTAGAGCTAACCAACTACAGACCTATAGCTATACTCTCACCCCTGGCCAAAATTATGGAAAAGTGTGTCTACAAACAACTGATGGAACACCTCACCAAAAATAAAATTCTAGCCAACTCCCAACATGGCTTCAGGCCAAGTCACAGTACCACATCAGCCCTGCTATCCTTTTCTAATACCATCAATAACTTCAGAAACAATAATAAACTATCATCTGCTCTTTTCTTAGACCTCTCCAAGGCCTTTGATATGGTGAACCACATTCAACTCCTCCATACATTAAAAAAACTATCACTCAGCAATTCCACGCTGAAATGGTTCCAATCCTACCTGTCCAATAGGCAACAGGCTGTTCTATGGCAGGACAAATTATCCACATGCCTACCTGTTACACTTGGAGTTCCCCAAGGATCTATTCTTGGCCCTCTTCTCTTCACCATCTTTGTTAATGACCTGCTCACAATCACCCCCATTGCTACATGCATTCAATATGCAGATGATTCGACTATCATCAGCACTGCCTCCAACCTGGCAGACCTCACTGCTTCAACCCAAGACACCTTCAACCTAATAGAAAAATGGTTCTCAAGTCGTCAACCCCAACAAAACAAAACTACTTACTTTATCACCCACTAACAAGACTCTTCCCCCCACCTTCTCTATTACATCCTCCAATGGAATCACTATATCACCAGAAGCTCACACAAAGCTATTAGGTGTTACCATTGATAACTCCCTTAAATTTGACACCCATTTCAATCTAACCATCAAAACCGTCAATAAAAAGCTTGGATCTCTCTATAAAGTAAAACACTTTCTCACTCCTCACGCTAAAATTACAATTGCCAGCACACACCTACTATCAACTCTTTTCTATGCCTCCCCCCTTTTTACAAACCTAAACAAGACAACCCTTAACAAACTTGCTTCTTGTTACAATCACATAGCTAGATTTACCACAAATTCCACCTTTAGAATGCACCACTGCACTAACTTGAAGCAACTAGGGTGGTTAGAGTTTTCCAGCCAACTCCATTTCAACCAACTCAGAACGGCTCACCAGATACTGTATCACCCAGAGAAAACACCAGCTCTGAAAAACATCATTCACCCCTATAGTAACCTGCAATCTTTACGCTCCTCCAATAAGATCTTAGCTCAGACTACCAAAGCCAATAATTCTGCTGGGGATTCTCTATTCTCAAACTTTGTAGGTAAAATGTGGAACTCCCTACCGACCATGCTCACCTCAGAACCTTCACTCCTACAATTCAAAAAAAAGCTTAAACCCCATCTCAATACTCTCTGGCAATTTCCCTGTTCCAAACCTGATTAACCACTATCATTTACCCTTCTCTTACCTCACTATCCTTAACCGCTTTTAACAAGGCCTCACCTTTGTAACTGACCTATGTTTTTTATATGCTGCTGTTATTTTTTTCCCAAGATGTGATGTATCTTTATATTGTATTTAGAACTCAACTATCTTCCTTTTTTTTGCATTAACAATGTTCATATGTCTGTTATGTACCTGGAGCTTTTCTCCCCGGGCCTCCGCTGAAAATGGACATGTATCCAGTCGGACTCTCCCGGTTAACAAATGTAAAATAAATAAAAATAAATAAATAAATGATCCTGCTGAAGGTGCTTTTTCAGGATGATGTTGTGTGGCATGTCACATACTGTGACTATTTCAGTACATTTCCATGGATTGTACTGTAGGGCTCCCCCAGATGTATCTAGGCACTGGAACCAAAACTTCAGCAGCTCAAACACATGCTCTTTGATATTACTGGTTTGAACGTGTTCCTCATTATGACATTCTTCAGCAGGTGTGTGTATATTTGTGATGGGTGTCATCAACCACAGTTCCAGTTCATAACCTGTATCCCCAGTAAATGACCTTGCGGGATACGCCCTAGCGAACATCTGATAAAGCTGGGAGGTGAGCCAGAAATGTGAGTTGTGGTAACTGCCAGGGTTGCCAGCACACACTTTCAGGATGATTCCTTGGCATTACACATGACTTAGCAGTTAATAGAGTGGAAACCTTTTCTATTAATGTAGAGCCTTCCCTGTTCCCTGGGTGGTATCTTAATTTTTATATGTGTGCAATCTATTGCACCCAGTACTTTAGAGAAGTATGCTACAGGGTAGAACTCCTGCATATTTCTGGCCCAATCTTTAGGACTATGGGGAAAATATATGTAGGCACTGGCATGTTGGAGCATAACATTCAGGAATTGATGGAGGATCCTGGATACTGATGCTTGTGACACCCCCAGCATGTCCCCTGTCCATCTCTGAAATATACCTGTAGCTAAGATTCTAAGGGCTACACATACTTTTGTCTCCAGTGGGATGGGTTCCCCTCAATTTGCCCTGGCTCTGAGTTGGGGACAACAGAGGTTGCACAGTTCATGTAGTGTGTCTCTAGCCACCCTGTAGTACTCTACAATTTCCACATCATGTAGGTTGTGATAAGTTATCTAGGGTCTGAAAACTCTTCCCCTTCTTGGCCTTGATCCATTAGCAGCAGTAGCAACTTAGACTTCAGCCTGCTGCATATACACATTAATTAAAGCAACAGCAGCACCTAACATTGTTTCGTGTAGATTCATTTCATTGTCTGTATTCCAACACATAAACAACAAAATCAGTGTGCAAAGCAGTCACTGCCCTTAGGCCAAATACAACACCAAACATACTTGTCATAGGTGACTCCATAGTCAGACACACTGACGTCCCACTCACCAGGCTGAACAAGGAGAAGGTCACGGTAAGCTGCCTATCGGGCGCTAGAATTCGCCACATAACACAAGCACTCGGGTCACTCCACGGCAAGTACAAGTATGACACAGTCATTGTCCATGCTGGTGTGAACGACCTGAGACGTACCTCCCTGGACTACATGAAAAGAGACATAGAGGAGCTCTCTGATTATGTAGCCCAGGCAGGTATGACCCTGACCCTGAGCAGTATCCTTCCTTCATCACGAATGATGCCACAATATAGTGACAAGATGATCAGCTTTAACAATTGGCTTAATTTCTGGTGTCATTCAAAGGGGATCCAGTGTCTGTCTGCTTGGGATGACATGCTTGACAAGCCACGCTGCTTCGCAAGGGACGGCTTGCACCTGTCACCCCTGGGATTCCGGATATTGGCTAAGGCTCTTGCCACCCCCATAGTGCCTTTTTTAGGCAAGTCTCAAATTCTAAACCTACCACCCTAGAAAACAAAAACGTGAAGAAACTAAGGGTAATGCTGCTCAATGCCAGAAGTCTAAATCTCAAAATGCACGCACTCGAGGCCCTTCTCAGTATGGAGAACATCGATGTCTGTGCTGTGACTGAAACCTGGTTCAAGGCTCCTGAGAGCACCCCGGCACTATTAGGTTTCATCTCATATCATGCGTTCCGGCCCCAAAACCCGGACCACACCACAAAAGGAGGGGGTGTATCCATATTCATCAAGGATACCCACACCTCCAGGTTGGCGGCTACGCACGAAGCATCGGAAACCATCCAGGTGCAATTAACCATAGGCAAAACTGCTCTACAATTTGTAGCATGCTACAGGCCACCCTCTCAAACTCAGGAAACCCACACAGCCTTCCTGAAGACACTGGAGGGTATAAATGTATCACCAAACACCATCATATTGGGTGACTTCAACTACCCGAATATAGACTGGGAACATTACTCAAGCCCAAACTTTCTAGCCCAAAGGTTCCTGGAGTTCATAAATTCAAATGCCATGGAACAACTAGTCACCGTCCCCACAAGAGGAGAAAATATACTAGATCTCATCATCACGAACATGGGGACAAAATGCTCCACACGAAGTATATCCCTCATTGGTGAGATCAGATCATAAACTAATCTCACTAGAAATCCACATCCGCCCCACCCCAAACAAAAAGACCACAGTGAAGAACTTCTCTAAAGCAAACTTCACACTACTCAAGACAGGTGTGGTATCCTTAAAGGCCCCCGAGCCAATGGAAACCACAACCCAAGCTGCGGAAGCCCTTACAAATGCCTTCTATGAACACCTTCAGGACTGCATGGATCAGGCAATCCCAAATAAAACCAAGACTCTTTCCACCAAGGGCAAACGTCCAGTCTGGTGGACCCCAGCCATAAACAAACTTTACAATAAGAGGAGAAAGCTATTACATGATAGAGCAAAATCACAAAAAGGGAAGGCATCTTTGATCAGCACTAGCAAGAAACTACGATCCCTCATAAAATCATCCAAGGCCAACTTTGAGAGAAAAATTGCCATAGATTCAAAAGACAATCATAAGGCCTTCTTCAGCTATGTCAGAAACCTGGGTGGAAACTCCCAGATATGCTCAGAATTAGTCCAAAATGATACAAAAATCACTGAACCCACAGACATTGCCAACATACTGGCAGACAGGTTCAGCGCAAACTTCACCCCCACTCCCCAAAGGAGAGATAACTATCCCAACTGAGAGTAGCCTCCCAGACATCTCAAATGCGCAGGTGAAAGCTGCTCTCTCTAAAGCTAAAAACACAGCATCAATGGGACCGGATGGGGTCCCCGGCTGTGTGCTACATGAACTCAATGAAGAACTAAACCCGCACATAAGGCAGCTGTTTAATCTAAGCCTCACCACAGGATATGTGCCCAAGGAGTGGCGTACGGCAACTGTGGTCCCACTCCACAAAGGCGGTGCCTCTACGGACCCTGGTAATTACCGCCCCATAAGATTAACAAGCCTGGTCTGCAAAGCTATGGAGAGGATCATAATGGAACTCATAAACAAGGACATAGGGGACTTGCAGACCTTGGACCCAACCCAGTTTGGCTTTGTCAAGGGCAGATCTTGCCTTTTGAACTTGGTCGACTTCTTCGAAACAGTCACCAAGGCCATTGATGAGGGAAAGGCAGTCCATACAGCCTATCTTGACCTTGCAAAAGCTTTCGACACAATACCCCACTCGGGTATTATAGAGAAACTTACCAGCTTAAATGTAAACCCATATGTCACAAGATGGGTTGCAAACTGGCTAAAGGACAGAACCCACAAGGTTAGAGTTGCTGGAGCCATGTCAGACTCCAAGCTGGTTACAAGTGGAGTCCCACAGGGCTCAGTCCTTGGCCCCCTATTGTTTGGCATCTATTTCTCAGAAGTACAGGCAAACATAGGAGGACTATGGCTGACAAAGTTTGCGGATGACTGCAAACTGGGTGCCATAGTGGATAGTACATCGGACACAGACATCCTTCAGAGGGGTCTCATGGAAACTGATAGCTGGTGCCAGAGCCATGGCCTGAAGTTAAACGCAAAAAAGTGTATAGTCATACCCTTCGGGAAAAACAAGGCAACCCCAAGCTACCATATAGGTGGCAACCCACTAAGCACAGAAGAGGTTATCAGGGACCTGGGGACCCAGGTTGACAGTGGCCTCTCGTTTGACGCTCACATTGCTAAAGTGGTTCGAAAGACCTTCTACATTGCCCACCTGATTATGAAGGGATTCACATCCAGATTAAGTGAGGTCATTGTTCCCCTGTACTCTTCACTTATCAGACCAATGATAGAGTACAATGCTCCATTCGGGATGTATCTCACCCGACACCTGCAGCAATTGGAGAGACCCCAAAAGTTCCTCACCAAAAGGATAAAGGGACTCCAAAACCTGTCATATGCTGCCAGACTGAAGAAACTCCAACTCTATTCAGTTGCATACCGTCTGCTCAGAGGTGACCTGTGCCTGACATACAAGGCCATGACCAACCCGGAATTAATGGACATGCTCCACCTCAAAAAATCCAAATCCACCAAAACCACTAGAGCAAGAGACTTAAACCTTAGCATGGATATAAATAGGACGTGCTGGAGGGATAGATTTATCACCCAGAGACTCCCCATGCTGTGGAATAAAATCCCGGTCCATGTGAGGCATAGCACCTCGATGGCTCTGTTCAAGAGAAATCTTGACCGGTGGATGGGAGATCGTAGGTTTACCCTGGGAATCATCTCTGTGTCACTACTGGACAGAGGCACAACAAACTAATGGGCACAGTATTTCTAACATAAGGGGCGGCGTAAGCCACATAACTTTGGGCTAGGCTTATAAATGCCCTAGGGCAGTTAGCCTAGTATAAACCTATGAACCTATGAACCTATGAACAGGCTTTGGAATTCACAGGGAAAACCAGGACTGAGTCTACACAGTTGCTTTATAGCTTGTTGAATAGCTCTTCCATCTTGGATTGGTTGACTAGCATACAGTTCAGCTGCTTATGCTGTAATTAACATTCCATGGTGTTTACCTTGTTTTTCGTGGCTCCACATGCCATGTAGACCCGCTTACTGAATCTTAAAAAGTGTGCTACCCTGCAAACAGTTCAATGGGCAGAAGCATAGCTGGCTGAACCATTGCCCCAAGTGGGACTCACCACCTAGTGCCTCCTTCAACTCTTCAACTGAAGAGCAGAAAAGCCTGTTCCTTCTACTGGCGCACCAACCAGGTGGCCAGATACGTGGCACACACACACCCTTACTCTTACTCCAGCCATTCAGATCACATTTCTGTGCCCTCCTTCCTAAACATTTTGTAAAAAAAAAAAAAAAATGTCTTTTTTTTTTAACTGTAGTAAACTTCTTGCAACAAATGTAGCGAGAAGTTACTACAATTTATAATCTGCACTGAATGCTACAGTTCAGGTTTTAGTTAAAAAAGAAAGTTTTTTTTTTTTTTACATTTATGTGACGATTGGGGAGATATGGGCAAAGGCTGCCAGCCTAGTCAAATAGAATTTGATATCTAATTCTATCAACTGTATAAATAAATGTAAAATACAAGCTTGTGTTTTTAAATGTAAGAAAACACTGTGAAATGTGGAACTGCAAAATATGTGACAACATTGCACTCTACTGGCTCAGTGAAGCATGTTGTATCCTTTCATGTTAGGATTCGGCTCAAGGGCGGCTGGATGAAGATTTCATGCCCATTGTTTTAAGGCTAACATTTATGACTAGAATTTAGATGTGGAAGGTGCTTTATGGCTTTAATTTCTGTTAGTATATACATGTGAAATGTCTTCTATTGTTGTAAGTTTCTGTGCAGGTGTTAGATTGCTAAATAATGCAGTCTGTGGCCTGAGAACTCAGACCAGGTGTTAAGATGATGCAATGTGAATACTGGAAAAAGCTAAGTGTCAAAAATGATGTAATTTGGGGAGGGACCCAGCAAACATGTTTGTTGGTAATGTTTAAATTCTATTTCTCACAAGAGACCAGGGGCATTTTGATCTGGACATCTAACTTATCAGCACTCTGCTTATGCTCACAAGTAAGTTTTTAGCACTGTGATATCTTGTAGGAATAGTTAAAGCTAGTAAAGATGAATTAGGCATTTTTCTTTGAAACCAGACCTGTTCTACTGTATTATTTTAAGTTTCTGTGTGATCTGTGAACTCTTAGATATCTCTGTGGTGTAGTAGTTTTGTCTTGTGTTTTAATTATTTATTATTAAATATTTTTAAAACCTTCTACCTGTGGCTGTTTTGTGTAGAGTTAAGCTCTAGAGTACATTGCATATTTATATAGAGTTAATTGTAATAGGTCACTTTGATGAGCCTTAGACTGTATAGTCACATTACCATTGGATATTAATATTGCACAGCAATAATTGGACACCCTTTTCAGGGCATTTTAGTAGCTGATATCATTAACTGGGTGGTGGCAGTAATTACTACCATATAGTCTGGGTAAAGGGGCACAGTTGGAGAATCTGTGTCAGCCTTTCCCAGGAGTGTCTGTGAAGTTGTATAAATACTTATCTCAAAGTGTGTGTGTGTTGTGTCAGCTACTTGGGCAGGGATACAAAGTGCTGGTTGGACAGAGAGTGTACTGGAGGTCCTAGCTTGCCCAGTTAGGCTGAGATCTGGATCCTATAGCTGTGCCAGTGGGGAGTCTTACTGGGGACCTGGTGAGCGAGGGAGCAGCCAGCCCCAGACTGACTGATTTCTGTGTGCACTTAAGGGAAATTGTACTTTACTGTGTATATTAGTTATCCTTTCCTCTTCTAGGGGACAATCTCTCTGGTATTAGTGGTGAGGATTGAGGCTCCTTGATTGCTGGGCCAAGGCACGGTCGTCCCAATTTAAACTGTAGAAAACTGCTTGCTACAATGTGGCAAGCAATTGCTGCAGGTTAGACCACACATGAAGTGCTACAGCATTTGGGTTCGACTGCAAATGCAATACTGACCTTTAAAATCCATTATGCATTAAACAGCAATCAGATGAACTTGTCCCACCAGCACTTTGCTGCAGGAGCAGTTGCCCCTTTCACCCTGTCCTAACCCTTCTGCTAATAATGGGAAATAGTTTCCTATGTCCAGGAATGCAAAGTACCTGAACCGCTTTTTTATTAAGGGTTTTCTTTCGATTCACATACTGTGCCTTTCTAAACTAACCATACTACCTGAATCTTGTTGTCTCTGTAGTTCTCTTCCATGAATTAAGACATTGCACTTAATTTTGCAATTCTACAATAGCAGAGGGTTGATTTAACTATTTTGACAGGAAATTTATCATGTCATTAGTGATGTGATTTTCAGTGGTTACAGGTTTCAGAGGTATAACAGTGCTACTATTGCTAATATAAAATCAAGGAATAGGAACCCTTTCTAACATGTAAAACAACACGTCTATAGCCAATACTTTCTGTTTAACAGAATTTAGCACAGGGTTTACTACAGGACTAAGCTGCTCAGATGTCAATACAGTTTTATTTCATAAAAGCTTTCTACCAGTACAACTAAATTTTCATCATCCTTATGGTCAGTTAGAAACACCCACATTCAACAAGAAGCTGCCAAAACCTTTTTTTAACTTTATCAGTGACTAACACTTTTAGCATTTTACTCTTGGGATGTTGACCCTCCCGATCTTGCCACAGTGTTAAGTATATACTTTAAATCACATCACTGAGATCTTACTGTTTTGTTAGGAAAAAATGTCTAGGTATCAAACTTTTGAGACTCTCTCAGTGGTAAGACCAGCTCAAACTAACAGTACTTTTATTTTACATTTTTGTAGTCCTAATATTCAGCCCATTACATATTCCTGAAATCTTTTAAAGGCTTTCTAGTTAAATGTGCTTATAGAATTTTAACACAGTTGTTATATTTCTGTCCTTCCAGATAGGTGTTCTGTTCAAAGGCAACCACATATTCCTTCCTCCCTGGTTCATTGTTTCATTGGTGAAACTGTCTTTAGCAATGCCATCCTCCTCTTGGATGCAGCAGCAGTGGTCTGTAGAACCAGACCCATTGTAAGTATCTTGGCAAAAGGACAAACACAGTAACACTCCACACAAAAGCTCAGCACACATACCACAGGACTGGGTAACCTTTAGGTGGGATAAATGTATTCCCACAGTTTTAGTCAGAGCATGCACCAGGGACATGTTCTCACTCATTTGTGGAACATAATATGATCACAACACACACTACAGGACTGGTTTACCTTTAGGAGGGATACATTTATTCTAACAGTTTTGGTTACAGCATACACCAGGGGAATGTTCTCACTCATTTGTGGAAAACAATATGATCAAACAAAAGGCCTTTTTGCAGACAGCAGAGGTTCTAAACACCATGCTTTAAGCATGAAAAATACGTCAAAATATACCCACTGCACCCACAAATGTGGAATATAAAACTGCAACATAGACAACTGGTATATATCACAACATGTTATAATATAGAAAGCAAGTGCAATTAATTATGTGGAATAAAAACCAGGTTAAAGTACCTTCAAGCATAGTCCCATGCAGAAGGCTCACAGTCTCTCTTAGCAAGCCTCTCTGGGCTATTTGATCTTATACAGACCCATACACACACACACACACACACAGAAACACACACACACACACACACACACACACACACACACACACACACACACACACACACACACACACATATCTCCTTCTCTCTCTCTA
>NC_056746.1:430868041-431070541 GCF_019279795.1 Protopterus annectens
AAGAAAGACTATCCCCACCCAGTGTCTTGCTGTTTCTGCTCTGTGTATTCCTTTCCCATATCTTTCATTACACAGAAGCTTTATTTTGTATTATTTTGCTTGGGGGCGGAGTTCCTTTCATAAGTGCATTTGTCTCAATCGGCTTACAATTTATACCCTGGGCAGAATGCAATATTTTCACTTTTAAACTGCAGCAAACAGCTTGCTCGCAGTTGCTGCAGTTTATACCCTGCACAGAGCGCTATAGTTCTCAGGTTTTAGTTAAAAAAGTTTTTTTTTTTTTACTTTTAAACTATAACAATAAGTTGCTACAGTTTAGACAATACATGGAATGCTACAGTGCTCAGGTTTGACTGCAAATGCAATACTGGCTTTTAAAAGCTATTATGCACTAAAGAACAATCAGGATCAGCCAATCACGCCCCCCCCAAGCACCTGGGGCCCCGCCCTAGCTATGCTACTTGTCCCTTTTCAAAAATTCTATGCAAGTTTGTATACAAGACTTGTTGCATACTTTTCAGCATCAGCATAACAGAAACAGTTCTCTCCTAGACTCCTGGAATGACACTTAGAAAAGCAGTGAAATAATTTATACTCACATCTGCGCTACATGTTTTCATCCAAGTGACTCTGTTAACTATTATTTTCTGTATATTATTCCCTAGGTAATCTTTTACCCATATTGCTCTCCTTGGATTTATTCTAAGTCACCAGCTTTCTCTTCAACAAAAACATTTTTCTAAAGTCTAATTAGATCATGGGCATTGCTACGTTGCCCATTTCTCAACAATTGTCCTGATGACCCAGTCAAAAAATTATTATTTGCTCATCATTTTCTGTGATCTAGTGTCTCGCTAGATTCTCTGTCTTATGGGCCTCTGCATTTTGCAGTATGTTCCTCCAGCAGTGATTCTATAATTTTCCTACAATTAAAGTCATACTGACATGTTGACATTTTCAAGCCTCTATTTTGTTTCCAGTTTTGCAAGGCAGAATCGCATTAGCCTTGTTCCATTCCTTAGGGTCCTTATTCTCCATTCTAAAATTTGTTAAAATGGTTAGTGACTGATACCAGGCCCCCTGCACAATTCTCTGAGTCCAGCAAGTGGATCCCATTTGAATGAATTGCTTTATTTAGCTTTACATTTTGGAGATTAGTCATGACCCCTTGCTCTGTGCAAGGACTATAGTTAATTTCTTCATCCTAAGCAATGTTTTTGGTTTGGTAAAATTATTGCGTTCCATCATGAATACAGAACATTATTATTTAGTAGCACTGATTTATCACCATACTTCTCTGCATCCCACATTCCAACTTCTTCCAGTTTTAGCTTAACTATCTTTCTCATTTCTTCGCCTTTAAGCCACAAAATGGTGTAGTCTTCTTTCTTGACTGAACTAGCAACCCTTCTTTCAAATGGTGTAGTCTTCTTTCTTAACTGAACTAGCAACCCTTCTTTCATTTTTGTCCCTGGCTCTTTTGGATAAGGGAATGTGATTTTGTTATTTTTTTTAATACATGTGACTGTTCCACAGTGGTGTAATGGTTAGCATTGCAGTACCTTAGTTCTTTGTTCCCTACTTTCTTCCCTGGGGTACCTTCTGTGTAAAGTACACAGTTCACATGTCCTTTCCATGTCGGTGTACATTATCTGTAAGGGTGCCATATTCTCCCACATCCCAAAAACATGAAGCAAGTGAAATGGAGATGGTTAAATTTCTCCTAAGTGTGTGTGTATGTGTGTGTGTGTGTGTGTGTGTGTGTGTGTGTGTGTGTGTGTGTGTGTGTGTGTCTGTGTGTGTGTGTGTGTGTGTGTGTGTGTGTGTGTGTGTGTGTGTGTGTGTGTGTGTGTGTGTATGCGCGTGTTGGCATACTGCAAGTTTCAGTGTATGTATACTGTGATAGAATGGCATGCCATCCAGGACTGGCACTTCCTGGAAAAGGCTGTAGCTCCCCTTGACATGACATGAACAAAGCAAACATTGAACATGGATAGACAGATGGATGGATATTTCTTTCACACAAAGATATGTTACTTCTATGACAGTACTGATACATCCATGTAGTTCTTCTTTAACAACCACATACCTTCTTGCTAGAACTTTTCTGCAGTTCTACTCCTGTCAAGGCCTGGCTCTTACAGTTCAGGACACTTTCTTTAGACTGGCATGAATCTATACTTTAGCACTGTCAAGAAATAATATTTTTTTAACATTAAGTCCTATATTAGGGTATTGTTGAAAGGTTGGGCCATTGGTTTGATCAAAATAATTTTATCCTAAACACTAGCAAATCAGCCTGCATGACAGGCAGTGACTTTAGGATAGAGGCTCACTACTGCTCTGAGGGGTAATGCTCACAGTTCTTGATAGCTACTCTGATTTAGAAGGAGCTGTCAGTAATGGCTCAGACATGATTTTCCTATTGAAAAGTGTACAGCCATCAACAGACTGGCAGGAGTCAGATTATGGGATGCACCCTATTACTACAGATGATACTTTTTATTGGCTAAGTAAAATACCTGTTGAGTATTCTGCTAAATTGTGGTCTCCAATTAAAAAGTACTTGGTAAATCAAGTAGAAACAATAAAAAAGTTGGTTTGAAAAAATAATGTTTATGCATATATTGCAATATTTTGCTGTTCTTAACTTTTGTGTAATACTGTCTTACACTGCCTTGTGGCCTAGGACCAGTGTGCTTATCTTTTTAAATGTATGTATGTATAAATAAATAAATTGGATTCAGGCGCTTGGATTATCACGTGACACTATTTCATCTAGAATAGTAAGGGGTAACTTCTTGTTAAGGTACAGAGCTCTTAGAGATCGGGACCTGCAGCCGCCCTGGACCAATGTCAGACAATATCATGATGGCCCTCTCTGTTCAAGGTGGGACAGAGTCAGGTGGGGACAAACTAAGACAACATCTAGGATCAAAAGGTTTACACAGCACATAGTTCCTATATGGAATGGATTATCAAATGCATTTAAAAATCTGGACAGCACTGAATCATTTAAGAGTAGTTCAGGTGATTATTTGGGTGACAGAAGATCTCACATTCGATAAGGCTTTTTGGTGCCTCGTTTGGGAATTATGCATATATGCATATCCAGAGCACTGATTCAGTATGCCAATTAATTTTGAATTCTGTAATATGTTCAATGACATCATAGTATATGACAAATATTAAAGCTGCTATGGCATTATTGTAATGTTTGCTGCAGTACAATGCTAGTGGCATATCACTGCAACTGTACTCCAGTAGAAATATCCGAAAACTGTCGTGCATTCTTCCCAAAATAATTGATGAGCTCCAAACAAAGCATCTAGCACAAGATATCACAGCATCCTATTTAGCTTAGTATCTGAACAACAGTCATTTTAAGTCTTTCAGCCAGCACAGAAACCTTATCTCCCTTTTTAAGGCAACAACATAACACCTCATTTAATCTCTATAAGTAGAGTAAATATCAACCAGGTTCAAAAGCCTGACTTGTGTCTGACAGACATTTCCAATCTGTTCTACCAGCAAAAATCTGATAACCTGTCTAAACAAGAGCTAGATATCTGATAATGCAAAGCAGTCACACTCAAAATTTAAAGAAAAAAAGATTTCACTCAGGAAAATCATAAAAATATTTCACTAAAATGCTGAATAAAATATCAGTGAATGCCTAAAGAGATCCAATTATTTCCATGTGCAAAAATGAAAACAAAAGATTCCAGTGGAAAAAAAATGAAAAATACTAAAAAAATGCGTTACAGTTTTAAAGACATACATGCAACTCTTTTGTTTTCTTCAGACAAATGTTATCACAGAAATAAAGAATATCTCATCAGATAAGTGCTCACCCCATCTGCTGTCTCTTGCTACAAACATTCACGTTTCAGATACTCCATCAGAATTATGTTATTTAAACTCACATTCTTGAATTTCTACATTTATGATGCTGTAAAGGGCAGACTTTTCATATGCCTACAACTGTTGCTATTAAAACAATGGTAATGTGACTGTATGTGAGCAGTAAGCAGAGGCAAAAGGGGCCTTTCAGTCCAATCACAGACATATTAGCCACAATGAGGAAAAATCTCATTACTGGCTAATTTGCATGTCTCTGAATCACTTGATGATTACCGCAATCACTGATATGCCTTGCTTGGCTTCCATTAATCACCTATGGCAGCTGATGCATCATGTTAACACAGGCACCCAGCTCCTTCATTCACCTATAAAACTATAAAACACACACCTCCAGACAAATGCAAACATGTATACACACACACACACACACACACACACACACACACACACACACACACACACACACACACACACACACACACACACTCACACGCACACATGGACAGACAGACACACACTGCCATACTTCTTACTTGTCCTTGATTTTACAAAATGTCCTAGATTTGCTGCTACCTCTTATAAATCACTAGTGATTGCAGTCAGTTAATAATGTCAGACATTATAGTTTTGTTTTTCTTATTGTGTAGAATATGCATCATGATGCAAGACCTGCTGCTGTACTAGTTTTTATGTAGATTACATTAATAATTAGGAAGACCCCCAGTGTTGTTTAGTGTTTCTCTGGCTTCAGAAGTCTTGAGCATGGCCCTTGTAAGTCATGGACCATTATAATCAGTTAATAATGGCAGACATGAGAGCTTCATATGACTTGGTAGTCCTGCTATGCTTCTTGTTGCAAAACCCATGTTGTCTTAACTTTGTAAATGGATTAAGATAATTTTTCAAGTATCCTTGATGCCTACTGTTCCCCCACTATGTCTTTTGTGCTGCACAATCTGTTGCTCTTTGCTCTATTAACCTTTTCATTCATTTGGAAATATATTGCATGTGTTTCCTTGGTGTCTAGTGTTAACTCCCCATACTTTCTTTCTTCTGCAACATCTGTTGTTTCATTAGTGTTTTCATTGATTTAAAAATATATTGTATAAGTTGTCTAAGTGTTTAATGTTCCAACCCCCTATGACATCCATTGCTTGTTAGTCTAGGGAGAGTTAAAAGGTATACAAGTCCCCTACCCTCACATACACACTCACATACATCACACACACATAGAGCATCCCCACATTGATATAGACGCACACACACACACAAACACACACACACACACACACACACACACACACACACACACACACACACACACACACACACACACACACACACACACTAACCTGACCCCATATCCCTCCATATACTCACACACACTGCCACTCACATACACACATGTAACCCCCCTCAACATTACCTGTCCACTAAACTCCTCAGAACTTACCCTCTAACATCATCTCACTCATTAAAAATAAATAATGAAAGGATGTAATGGGTAAGTTAGCTTTAGGCACAGTTAATTACCATGGCTGGCATTAAGAATTTACATAACTGAGCAGTTCTTTGAATCACTCAGCTGTGTAATCACTTACCGCAGGCATTTCTGAGAGAGAGAGAGCACATGGCTAATTTTCATATGCCACTTCCTCAGAATGCCTTTTTTGCATTTGCAGTAGGCCAGAGAGACAGCCCACCATGTTGCTGCACAACTCAGGTGTATAGCCCTGTGGTGAGGCTGTCTCTGAATTGTAAATGGCTACTGTGGGCGGTAGAATGTTCTTTCTGCTATCTCTTCTAGTACACTGGCTGTAAGGAATGGAACTGTTTCTGTAATGACATCATCTTTAGCAGATACATGCAGATGAGCTGTCTGGGATAGATATAAATAACAATGGCTCTAACCAATAACAAAAGATAATGATTCCCATTGATGGCATGCTGATAATGGTGCTTTGGCTAGTAGTGTTTCATTGTAACAGCAGAGTTTGGGGTTCAGACATGACCTCCCATTAATTTATTTGAAGAGTTTGCATCCTCTCCTGTGGGCATGTGTTTTTACAGTACTATCACCCCCTCATCACTTAAAGACTGGTGCTTAATCTGACTGGTCACATATATATGCTAAAGATCTGAATAATGACTGGGCCACTAGGGTGATTCCACATACCTGGCTAACAAAAGATTAAATAAAAAAGTAAGATTAGTTAACTTCCATGTTATTTTTTCATGTCTGTGGTTCTATACTAACTACAGTGTGTATTTCTGCACTCAGAAGTTAAATGTTCTGAGTCCCATTCTAAGTACCTAAAGTGAACTTTTGAACCTCTGCTTTCTTTAAAAAAAACAAAAAAACAAAAAAATCTTGCTTTTTTCCCACTTTTCTGAGATTTAAAAAAGTTCAGTTACAGATTTGCTGTTCTGAACTGTTTGTAAGTTTCTTGGAGGCCATTGTTTGCTTGGGCTAAAGGGAAGTCTCTGTGTTCATCAATGGCAGTGATAAACATTGAGCAGCCTGCCTGCCCCTGTGGGAGTGGTTACTGCCTTGAAACTGTAGTTTTATTGGCCATTTTGGGTCAATTCCTAACTCCTTGATCTCCCTCTCTTAAAACCCTCTTTTGCACAGTTTTGAGAGTTTTTGCACATAGCGCAACATCGGGCAGCGCCACCTAATTGGGTTTAAACTATTCCTGGCTCCACAAAGTCTGCTCTTCACTTTTTCCCTTAGAACTGCTCTATCTCTCAAATTAAACACCATATTCTCATTATAAGGCCCCTCACTGGTCCAAATAAGTAATTTTACAAGTTAGCACTAATAAACCATAAGCACTACTTACTCTTATACTCTCTACGATTACCTTGTCCCCTATTGGTCCATTTTAATTCAGTTCCCTATATTACTCTAGCATGTCCAAAGGTCAGTCAATGGTTTCCTCTCCAGGCCAGCTGGTGAATCTGGGAATTTTGAGGCAATGTTACAACTGTATCATGTACACGGACAACCCTCTCCTCCTCCAAACAGGTTCAAATATATGTGAGAGATGCAACCATATAGCGAAACTGGAGGCTGATCTCTCTCATCTCAAAACTGGTGTAACCAGTCAGTAGGAGAAGGTAACCTCACACAACACAATTCCAGTATCACATAGTCCCACCACAACAGCGAACCAAACACATAAAAACACAAAAACATACTCAGAGCCTCTAAATAAAAATCTCCTTAAGCAGCAGAGACCTCCAAAGCAGACATCCAAGCAAACACTACCCCAAAACAAAACACGTACAACACATAGCACACAAAGTCAGTGTGCCAAGCAGTCACAGCCCTTAAGGCTGATTAACACACCTGATACTCTTGTAATAGGTGACTCTATTGTCAGACACACTGACGTCCCGCTCACCAAGCTGAATAAAGAGAAGGTCACAGTGAGCTGCCTGTCGGGCGCTAGGATCCGCCATAACGCAAGCACTCAGGTCACTCCAAAGCAAATACAAATATGACTCATTCATTGTACATGCTGGCATGAATGACCTGAGACATACCTCCCTTGACTACATGAAAAGAGACATAGAGGAGCTCTCTGATCATGTAGCCCAGGCCGGTATGACCCTGACCTTGAAAAGCATCTTACCCTCACCTAGAATGATGCCACAGTATAAAGACAAAATGATCGATTTTAACAATTGGCTAAAATGTTGGTGTCATTCAAAGGGGATCCAGTGTCTGTCAGCCTGGGATGGCATGTTTGACAAGCCACGTTGCTTCGCTAGGGACGGCTTACACCTGTCACCCCTGGGCTTTCGGATATTGGCAAAGGCTCTTGCCACCCCCATAGTGCCTTTTTTAGGCAAGGCTCAAAAGTCAAACCCACCTCCATAGACAGCACAAGGAACAAGAAACTAAGGGTAATGCTGCTAAATGCCAGAAGTCTTAACCTCAAGATGCATGCACTCGAAGCTCTCCTCAGTATGGAGAACATTGATATCTGTGCAGTGACAGAAACCTGGTTCAAGGCTCCAGAGAGTACCCCAGCACTACCAGGTTATACCTCATATCATGCTTTTCGGCCCCAAAACCCGGACCGAACCACAAAAGGAGGGAGAGTTTCCATATTTATCAAGGATATCCACACCTCCAGGTTAGTGGCATTGCACAAAGTATCGGAGACCATCCATGTGCAACTGACAGTGGGCAAGACTGCTTTTCAGTTTATAGCATCCTACAGACCACCCTCTCAAAGTCAGGAATCCCACTCAGCTTTCCTGAAAACATTGGAGAACATGAAGATCTCTCCGAACACCATTATATTGGGTGACTTCAACTACCCAAACATAGACTGGGAGCATTACACAAGCCCCAGCACCTTAGCCCAAAGGTTCCTGGAATTTATAAACTCAAATACTATGGAACAACTAGTCACCACTCACACAAGAGGGGAAAACATACTAGACCTGATCATTACCAACATGGGGACCCTATGCTCCATACCAGAAGTATATCCCTCATTGGTAAGATCAGACCATAAATTAATTTCACTGGATATCCACATCCCGACCCCACCCCCAGCCCAGAAAATCACAGAGAAAAACTTCTCAAAAGTGAACTTCACACTTCTCAAAACCGAAGTGGAATCCTTCAAGGGCCCTGGGCCAGTGGAAACTATGGCCCAAACTGCAGAATCCTATATAAACACATTCTACGGACATCTCCAGGAATTCATGGATCATGCTATCCCAAACAAAATCAAGACCCAATCATCCAAAGGCAGGCGTCCAGTCTGGTGGACTCCAGCCATAAATAAACTGTACAACAGAAGGAGGAAGCTACTACATGATAGAGCAAAATCCCTAAAAGGGATGGCATCTCTGAACAGTACTAGCAAAAAATTGCGATCCCTCATAAAATCCTCTAAGGCCAGCTTCGAGAGAAAAATTGCACAGAACACTAAAGACAATCATAAGGCTTTTTTCAGTTATGTTAGGAACCTGGGATGCAACTCCCAGACTTGTTCTGAGTTGATTCTAAGTGACAAAAAATACACTGAACCCAGAGACATCGCCAATATCCTGGCAGACAGGTTCAGTGCAAACTCCCCCCCCCCCAAAAGAGCAAGTATCTATCCCGGCAGAGTGCAGCCTCCCAAACATCTCTGATGCTCAGGTGAAGGCCACCCTCTCCAAAGCAAAAAACACTGCTTCCATGGGACCAGATGGCATCCTGGGCTGCGTCCTACATGAACTCCAAGAAGAACTAATCCCTCAAGTAAAACTGCTGTACAATCTCAGCCTCACTACAGGATATGTGCCCAAAGAATGGCGTACAGCAACAGTGGTCCCACTCCACAAAGGTGGCGCCTCTGTGGACCCTGGAAACTTTCGCCCCATAAGCCTGACTAGTCTGCAAGGCTATGGAGAGGATCATCATGGAACTCATAAACAAAGAAATTGGAGACCTACAGACTCTAGATCCTACCCAATTTGGCTTTGTCAAGGGCAGATCCTGCCTTTTGAACCTGGTCGACTTTTTCGAAACAGTCACCAAGGCCATAGATGAAGGGAAGGTAGTCCACACAGCCTATCTGGACCTCGCAAAGGCATTTGACACAATACCCCACTCGGGCATCATAGATAAGCTACCCAGCCTAAATATAAACCCCTATGTCACAAGATGGGTCGCAAACTGGCTCAAAGACAGAACCCACAGAGTCAGAGTTGCTGGAACCATGTCAGACTCGAAACCGGTCACAAGTGGCATCCCACAAGGTTCTGTCCTGGGACCTCTCTTGTTCGGCATATACTTTTCTGAGGTACAGGCCAATGTGGGAGGACTATGGCTCACCAAATTCACAGATGACTGCAAACTGGGCACCATAATCGACTCTCCAGCTGACACAAACGTCCTTCAAAAAGGTCTTGCAGAGATGGATAACTGGTGCCAGAGCCATGGTCTAAAGCTAAATGCCAAAAAGTGTATAGTCATACCCTTTGGCAAAAACAATGTGCCCACAAATTACCACATAGGTGGTAACCCATTAAGTACAGAGAAAGTAATTAGGGATCTGGGGACCCAAGTTGATAGCAATCTCTCCTTTGACAACCACATTGCCAAAGTGGTTAGAAAGGCCTTCTACATAGCCCACCTCATCATGAAAGGATTCACATCTAGACCAAGAGAGGTAATTGTGCCCCTTTATTCATCCCTCATCAGGCCCATCATAGAATACAATGCCCCCTTTGGGATGTACCTTGCCCGACACCTGCAGCAATTGGAAAGACCCCAAAAGTTCCTCACCAGGAGGATCAAGAGACTCAAACAGATGCCATATGCTGCTCGGTTAAAAAAACTCCAGCTCTACTCAGTTGCATACCGCCTACTTCGAGGCGATCTATGCCTGACATATAAAGCTATGTCCAACCCAGAATTAATGGACATGCTCCACCTCAGTAAATCTAAATCCCTTAGAGCCACGCGCTCGAGGGACTTGAACCTCAGCACAGAAATAAATAGAACATGCTGGAGGGACAGATTCATAACCCAGAGGCTCCCTTTGCTCTGGAATAGAATTCCAGTTCATGTTAGGCAGAGCACCTCACTGACTCTCTTCAAGAAGAATCTTGATGAGTGGATGGGGGATCGTAGGTTTGTCCCGGGGATTACTTCCGTGTCACTATTAGACAGAGGCACAGTAAACTAAACTTTAAAAAGGGCACAGTATACTCAAATCAAGGGGTGGCGTAAGCCAAACACAATCGGGCTAGGCTTATAAATGCCCCAGGGCAGATAGCCTAGTATGAACCTATGAACCTATAAGTGAGTGTTATTTGTGGAG
The DNA here is from genome assembly GCF_019279795.1 of Protopterus annectens. Taxonomy (NCBI): domain Eukaryota; kingdom Metazoa; phylum Chordata; order Ceratodontiformes; family Protopteridae; genus Protopterus; species Protopterus annectens. The sequence continues at coordinate 430,878,742 of NC_056746.1, forward strand.
GGTCTAAATTATATGAAAGAAAGTTCATAATATCGAACACTCTAAAGAGCAAAAATGCCAGTCCTCGCGCTCCTTATTGTGAGGGGGCTGCACCACCCACACCCCCTGCTAAATATATATACCATATATACCAACTCCGAGATCATACTGCAGTGAGGAAAGGGCAAATATTCTGACTTTCATTGTACTGTGATCCCACAAGAAGCACTTTGAGGTCCAGCATTTTCGCTCTTCAGAGTGTTCGATATTATGAACCTTCATTCATATAATACAGATCCTTCGTAGCGATACCATAGAGGAATAGCAGCACAACATCATAATTACAGTACACATTCTCTGACTAAGATGGCCCAAAGCATTTCTAGATGATGCATATAAAAGTCCATTATTTATGTGTTTACTTGGTACTGCGGTGGTGGTGCTGCGGTAGTGTTGTCGCCTCACAGTTAGACATTGCCCGTTCGATTCTCAGTTAGAGCGTCTGCTGTGTGGCGACATGCGTGAATGGGCCTTCCTTCATTGAAGGTTGTGCGTTAGGCCCGGCAAGCCAGCATGTAAAAATCTACTGCCGATCATTAGCGGACCGGAGTTCCGCTGTGGCAACCCCTAACCGGGAAAAGCCGAAAGACACAAACAAACAAATTTATGTGGTTACTATTACTAACTTGTTAGCAAATTTATCAAGAAACAGACAAAGGTGTGTATGTGTATGTGTATGTGTATGCATCTCTGCTTTTAACTTCCCACGCCTTCTTATGTCCAGTTGTACACCAAATTACATTAAGGCAAACCATACAGAAAAAAACAGCCTGAGCTTTATTTTTATCTCCTTGATGTTGAACAACTGCCTCTGAGCAAAGAAGCAAGTTATTTAATCATCTTAGCAGCTCACTGATCTCACCACGACTGTCACCAGTGAAGCTTTGGTCACTGGTAAAATATAAAGAGTTTTCTTAAAATTGTTATTTTGTCATTATTATTTCTACAGTGTAAAACATGGCATCTCCTAAAATTACAGCGCCTCAATTGGTTTGAACATTTTCACTGCTGCATGCGTTATAGTATTCTAGATGCTTTTTGCCTCTATGTCTGTGTTTGCATAAAAAGACAGCTAATGAATTCTGAAACTTTTATGGTTTTGACTTGTATTTAGGGTACCTAAGTGACTCTCCAAGTTGTAACAGGCATTTCCTTGTTTTTCATTGATAGTGAACTCCTGGTGAATTTATGCATGCTTAATTGGGTTAAAAAGTATACAAAAACATGCTGAATATTAACTAAAATCTTAATAGATTACCATCATAGATAACATTTGGGAGTATACATAACCATTTAATCTATGGATGACTTGAAAGGTTGCCCTGCAATGGAAATGCCAAGGCACTATACTGACACTACATTCAAACTACTAAAATAACAGAAAAAAGACACAACCCCCCCACTGTGGATGGTTTTTGCCTAAAAATGTTACAAATCATGAAAAATACAAAAATACAACTGTCATCAAACTGATATTTTATTTGCAGCTGCAGACATTAACTAGGAGACAAAACACTGTTTTTTTTAATCAAAATCATCTCCATTTAATAGACTGAAATTGTACAATTTGCTCTCAGAAATTCCATGGGACCAGTGAGCAAGCAGACATGCCAAGAAGCTACACTAATCATGAGCAGTTACAGAGCATTTCCACTTCCTGTGTAATTTCTCTAATGACAGGCTCAGATTTGCTAGGTCGTAGACCAATCAGGTTACAGTAATCAAGAGCTCAACTTCTTAAATTCTCATATCTAAAAAACATCATCTGGGATTCTTTAATCCCCTAAGCTGATAATAGCCATGCTGTTCCTGTAAGAGTTGCTGGGTATTTGCTAAAACACAGATTATACACTAATTTAAGAAAAAAGGAGTTTTGTTTTTTGCTTCAAAGTAATTTAGGGGTATAAGTGACAACTTGGGCATCTCTCAATAATGCACTTTTATATATCATGGAATCAGCTGGTTATATTTTATACTGCTCAGCAACATGCCACAGAGACACTATCATTCAGAGCAGTAAATTATAGATGTGCTTTTTCTCAGTAGGGTAAAACAGCTTTTTGTTTTCTGTGAGTGACTGTGCCTAAACTCCTCTATATGTGTGCAACATAAAATAACCCCCCTGAGCTCATGCCATACTCCTAAGAAATTAATAGCTTGAAGACGAAGGCGTATTCCTTCGTCCTCTATAGCCAGATGTCAATAAAACACACACACACACACACACACACACACACACACACACACACACACACACACACACACACACACACACACATAACTTCACTCCCCCAAGTACTGTCTCCATATTATCTTAGTCAATGAATTAATATGAAGCTAGGCAGATGGCTATACCAGTTGCTAGGTCATATAAGTGAACTCTCCCATACTCACATATGTGGATCAGTTCACCTAACTGACAAAGTACAGGCTGTCTTATCTGGAGATGAAAAAACATTATGTAATAATTTGTCCTCTTTTCATCCACCTGGATAACATCTGTCAGTTGGCATGTGTCTGAACTTAAGTTTATTTACACATGCCTAACTCTGTGCGCCAGACTGTGTAAAGTAATTTGAAGAATATAAACCACACAGAAATTCTTTTTACCAGGCTTTTCATTTCACACTGGCATTTCACTACAGTATCATCATTCCTTCAATTACTTCTGAATTCATATTCATATTCTGAATTTTGTACATTGGTCAACCTTCTGTGTACATAATTACCCTTGTTGCACTGCATGTCTGCATATGAAAAATATAAAATGTAGTATGTCATTTCTTTGATGCCAACAAGAATAAATAGTCCAGTAATCAGTCTTCTAGAAATGATATGATGTAATAAGAAGCAGTGTTTTTAACCATACAACTGCCAGTTAGTCCTAGCACTTACGTATTTATCTAAAGTGGTACTATTTAATTGGAGCTTACTGACCTGAGCGACTAGTCCTTTTACTTGTTTACTAACGGTGACGATTGACAAATATTTTTCTCATCCTTGGTTCTTATTCTTGGTGTTGCTTGAGACTCGTATCACGTAATACATTTTAGATGCCCATTAAGTTTTCAGACTGATGGAATTTAGCAATCTTTTTCAGAATGAACAGAAAGCAATAACTTGTGGGACTTTTGAAAAAAACAAGTCTTTGTCAGAAATTTGAGAACAGAGTAAGTTGCAATACTGAGAAAAATAAGCTGTACTACAAACACACAAAGAAACGAAAGAAGAAAAAATAGCAAATTGTGCACATCACTATTACACATTTTAAGCATTCATTTTTAGGGAGACTGCAGCCCCACACTCATGCTAATTAACTTGGAATAAGGGGAATACTCTGAGATATTATAACCTTGGGTTTAATGTCCACCATTGATACACACACACGTGTGCACGCACACACACATAAGATACACACACACACACAGACACGCGAGCACACACACACACACACACACACACACACACACACACACACACACACACACACACACACACATATACACATACAAATACACACATGCCGACACACACGCACACACACATGCATGCAACCACACACACAGACACACGCACGCACACACACACACAGACACATACTCACATGCATACAACCACGCAGACATACATACAACTGCACACACACAAGATACACACACACACACACACACACAAACGCACACACGCACACACACAAATGCATTTTAACATTTGTGAGCATCATGATTACCTTCTTTGGAATTTCAACAGGTAGACATGAAAAGCATGTACTATGTAAAAAATGTACAGGATATACTTTTACTGTGATATTTTCAAATTTATAATTTCATAGCTATATTTTCCTTTTGAATGCATAGCTCTGACCTCTTTTCCATACAGCTGCAACTATATACTCCATGGGCAGCACTCTCAACATGCTTTCTCCTTGTATTTAGAATGCAAGCTTAATATTTCTTAATTACCGATGAATCAAGAAACAAATGATCCCTGTAAGGGCACCTTTGTTAGAATTAAGAAATCCTTATGCTTAGCAGAAAGTGACAGCTGTAAGTAAGTGCAAGTTGAAATGAATGACAGCGATTCATACAGTGAGAGTTAAGTACAAATGGCTTGCAAAGAAAAGCAAGGTGATTTTACTTAGAGGAACCCAGCTTCCAATGCACTTAACCTAAAGTAGATCCAAATATCACTATTGGGTCATAAATTAGCCCAGTGCTGCATGCCAAGATTAACAGTAAATCAGCATTGCCTTTGTCTATGTAGTACACAGAAAACAGAGACAGAGAAAAACAAGCAATGTGGAGAAACGAGCCAAGTAAAGAATTTAATGCAAGTAGAACTTTCACCCATACAATGCTTCATCAGGCAATACAACATAATTCTAACCAAAAGTAACCTTTTATACACCTCTAAAACCATGTGACCTTAAAAACAATGTAATTAAAATACAACTAAAATCAATGTTAAAGGAATAAATACTTTATTATTCTTTACTATGTAGCTCCTTCAATATGGGTTTAATACTAAAAAACTCATTTAATCCTGGTGGATGATGTGCCGTGAAATGTAAATCTACTTATTTCCTTTACTTCCAGTCTAATTTTTCAAGTCACCTCCCCAGGGATGCATAAGGATAACGCTTAAAATCATGAACATGAAGTCATATGTATTATCTTTGTTTTGTATATGCTTGTATAGCGCATTATTTTCCACTTTCCTCCTAAGTTCTGACAAATAGTTACATATTCGGTCTTTCAATCTCTGGTTTGTTTTACCTATATAATAGGCAGGACACTTACAATGTGTGACCACATAAACAAGATTTTTTTGTCTCACATGTTCCATAGGCCCATAAAGTAAAAACCATATCAGGTATCGGAAGTATAGTTTATCTGTGTAACTCTAGTTTCTTCTTCATAACATAACTTGTTTTTCAAGGTAGTGGACCTTTTGTAACTAATGGAAGGACCATCTAGATGTCTTTCAGTTCTGAGACGTGTGACAAAATCAGCCAATGTTTCTTAATAACATTTTTTAACGTTAGATGCATTACGATCAAAAGTTAAAACGCATCTACCGCTCTTAGTGGCTTTTTTCACTGCTTTCTAATTACCAGTATCAATGTCATGCTCAGAAAAAATAGGTCTTAAAGAGACCCGTGTATCATTCAATGCCACTACAGCTTCCCTGTCTAATAGCAATACTCTGAAGTCAAAATTCACTATGTATTTAAAAAATATTAGAAAATTCATACCTGGATGTACTATGAGCTGCTCTGATGGCTGCTGTCCCTGCCTGACATCTATGCAAAATGGATGCCTAATGGCAGTGGTACACTGAGCAAAAGGCAGTGGAATCTGCTTTTGGCTTAGTGAAGGACACTGGACTCCTTAACTCAGACTACATAAACTAACTATTCATGAGGTTTTAGTTGGTAGACCTGTTTCTGAGTACCAATATATGGCTCAGCAGATGCTTGACAGCTTTTGAGCTGCTTCGTGATTTTTTTCTAAATCACGCCATTTGCCATTTCTCTACTATAGGTACAGCACATTAAATGAACATTAGACTCATTAGTGAAACCACAACATTTATGAAAAAAAAAGCAAAATTTTAGCTAAAATCGATGATGAAGTGGATCAGTCAGGAACATCACCATATGTGCACTAAAGGTTTTGTTCATGGGAACAGCAGATAAAGGTAACAAGAACAGAAAAACAGACTCAAAAAACTAACTAAAGGCTGAGATATTTCTTGTTTGAAAGAGGAAACTCTGATGAATTGAGCAGGTACAGGAAATCCAGACATTCCACCCATCCATCCACAACCCCTTTTCCCATTTTTGCACATGGTGTCACTTTAATAGTGACAATCATCATCATCAGCCCCATTTTTCTCATTTTGTTTCTACATGGGGTCAGGGTATCATGTTAACTGTTGCTATATTTCTCGATTCCATGCCTTACTCCTGCCTTCTTTGACACTCCTGCCTGACTGTTGCAGATCTTCTTTCAAACAATCCAGCCATCTCTTTGCTGGATGTCCTTGTTTCCTCTTTTGCTCTTCCTGTTTGTCCCAAATCTTCTTCACCAGATTGTCTTCTGCTTTTCTGCACTTGTGTCTGAACCACAAGAATCTGCTCTCTTTGATTTTCTCTGCAATTGGAGCTACTTTGACTACTGCTTCTGATGTCCTCATTTCTTCATCTGTCCCACAGTGTGCATCCTACCACCCTTCTCAGGCACTTCATTTTCATCACCTCTGACTTCCTCATCTGCTCTGCCTTTACTGTCCAGGTTTTCTGTACCATACATTAGTACTGGTAACACCCCTGTCTTGTACACCTCATTTTCAGCTTCTTTGGCATTCTTCTATCATAGACTACACCTTGGCTGCAGTCCCTGTGATTCTAGTTTTGACCTCTTCATTCAGGCTTCCCTTCTCCTCAACCACCCCTCCCAGATACCTGAAGCTATTAACCTGTTCCACTATCTTCCCTTCTATCTCTATTCTCAGCTTTTGATATCCCCAATTTGCTGCCATTACCACTCTCATATCTGTAGTTAGTATCATCCCACATGCCTTCAGTTTTGCACTCCATTCCCATATCCTTGGTAAAATTCTTTCTCAGAGGCTGCTCGTAATGCCACATCATCTGCATACAGCAACTTTGTTTGCTAATGTAGTCCATCACCAGTATGAACAGCAGTGGGCACAGAGCTGAACCCTGGTGCACACCCACTCCTACTGGGAACCCCTCTGTGAGACCAAACACTGTTTGTACTTGAGTCATTAGGTTCTTGTATATAGCCTGCACTAATTCTACCATAGTGTCTGGGACTTTGAACCACCAAAGTATTGTCACAAATCAGCTTTCTTGGGACATTGTCATATGCTTTCTTCAAGTCTAAGAATGCCTAGTTGGAGTCTTTTTCCATCTCTAGCTTCTTCTCAACTATCTGTCTCACTGAAATCAGGTCAGTTGTGTTGCATCCTGATCTTAATCTGAATCCGAGCTGCTCATCTCCCATCTTACATTCTATTACTCTGCATATCAGTTTATTAATCACCCTCTCCAAAACTTTCTTGAAATGGGGCAGGAGTTTAATCCATCGGTATTACCCACAGTTGTAGGTGTCCCCTTTGTCTCCAATCATCTAGGATATGCCTTTCTCTCCACACTCCTGTGAGTACCCTCAGGAGCCACCTATCTCAATCAGCATCTGTATCATATCTGCTGTGACCCCATTTGAGCCTGATGCTTTTCCTGACTTCATTTTCCTTAGTGCTGTTCTTAAATCTTCTGCGTTGGGCTCCTTTTCTTCTCTCAAAGGCTGTGTCTCGGGCAGTTTGATGTCAACAGTGACAATCATCTACAGTCAAGATTTACACCACCGGGTGGTTAGTCCTGCTGTGATACTTCTTCTGCACTACACATCCACACACACACACACACTCACTCCTATGGCCAGTGTCCAATCCATCTAAATCCAGGCATTAGCAGCATGTTATCTTTCAGGTGCATCTGTTGAAGTGGCACATTTAGATGCATGTAAAGGTAAAACATACACTCCTCTGTTCTAACACTGATGTTTTTTAACAGTTAACTCATTAGAGTGCTCATGAGGGACATAAATTATGCACAAGGCCATGACTTTTAATTTCCAATACCAAAAACATACAACTATGGGATTATTTTACTGCTCTTTAATTGGACAACCAAGATCCAAGGTAGAAGAGTTAACTTGGTAGAACGGTATCTGGAAATAAAGCATTATTGCTGGGTACATGATCAACAGCAAGTCAAAGGAATGTCTGCTGTTCTTATAAGTCTATAAAGATAATAGAACCTCCTTATCAAGCTACCATTTAATGACAATTCTGTGAACAAGAGTTTCAGTAAATGTCATTCAACACTGTATATAAACCATTTGGTTCTATGGTATGGCTTTTTAAGACCTGAATTCATTCAAGTTCTGCATGATTACAAAACAGAACTAAAACTCGTGTTTTCCATGGAGGCTTTAAAGATGGATTTAATTCTGCAGATCAGAGGTATAAATCCTATGATCTAGGAAGATTAGATTAGTTTTTTTCTGTATTGACGTCAGAACTTTTCTACTGTATTTTAAGTATTTCTTTGTGATCTCTGAACTCTTGACTAGCACTCTGTAGTAAGAAATATTGTCTTGTGTTTTTATTATTAACTATTTTTAAGCCTTTCAACTGTGGCTGTTTTGTGTAGAGATAATTTAAGCTCTAGAGAGTATTGCATGTATATAGTGATACTGGCCAAACCACTCCAATAAGTCTTAAAAAGTTCTGGTCACACTTACCATTTGGATAATAATATTGCACAGTATAATTGGACTCCCTTTAATAAGGGCCTTTTAGTAGCTGATAAATATTAGTGGGTGGTGGCAAGTGGTACTACCGTATAGTCTTAGTAAAAGGGTCACAGCTGGAGAACTGTCTGTGTGGTTGTATATAACTCTTATCTCAAAGTGTGTGTGCATGTGTGTGTGTGTGTGTGTGTGTGTGTGTGTGTGTGTGTGTGTGTGTGTGTGTGTGTGTGTGTGTGTGAGCTACTTGGGCAGGGACACACACTGGTTGGACAGAGAGGGTGCTGGAGGTTTTAGCTTGCCCACTAGGCTGAGATCTGGACCCTATAGCTGTGCCAGTTGGGAGTCTTATTGGGGAAATGGAGAGAAAGGAAGAAACCAGCCCCAGACTGACTGTGATCTCTGTGTGCTCTTAAGGGAAATTGTATTTTACTGTGTGTGTGTATTTATTATCCTTTCCCTATATGAATGCCCCTCACTGGTGTTATTGGTGAGGTTTAAGGCTCCTTGATTGCTGGGCCAGTGCACAGACATCACATATTAATTGTTTGGCAGTGGTGGGATATCCACACATCATATTAATTGGTTGGCAAATACTAATTGGGTTGTAGTGGGGGGGAAAGTGAATTTTTGTAGCTTGTGTACAGTGATATCTGAAGGTGTTTTGTACTCTAAATCAGCCATGCAGTGAATACTTAGAGTTCAGATCACAATTGTTTTATTTCCTTTGTTAGTTTAGTAAGTCAGGGAGAGCAGGCAGCATGTCAGCAGAGGAGTACGGAAAGCTGACAAGGAGCCAGCTGGCTGAGATGTGCCAGGCTAGAGGACTGGTGCATGATAACCTGACTAAGGCCGACATGATTGCAGCTTTGGTCACAGCTGCATCAGAAAACAGAAACCAGGAGAATGATCAGACAGGCCATGGACATGTACAACACTCAGGGAATGGACAGCTCAACCTTTGTGCAGAGGACTTAAAAATCCATCTGGAGCTAAAGAGACTTGAGTTGGAGGCCAGGCGTTTGGAAATGGAAGTTGTGGAAAAGCAGCAACAGAGGCAGCACAAAAAGGAGATGCTGACTCTTCGCCAGAGTTATGGAGGTAATGGAGAAGGGAGTAACTGGATCCCAGAAGCACAAAAGGTCAGTAAATTTCTTCCACAGTTTAAAGAGGGGGATAGTTTTCATAGTTTCATTCATATGTTTGAGAGGGTATGTAAACAGTATGATGTTAACCAAAGGATCTGGGTACAATTCCTGACCCCCTTCCTCCATGGTAAAACTGTAACTGTGCTGTCTAAACTTGCTGACTGTGAATATTTTGATTATACTACTGTTAAGAACTGCTTGCTAGAATTATTTAAGTTAACACCTGAAACGTATAGGAAAAAGTTTCGTGAGCATAGACGCAAGGCAGATGAAAGTGTATGTGAATATGTTGCTTAACTGAGCACTTATTTTCATAACTGGGTGAGTGGATGTCAGGTCACCAGGGCTGGCAGACCTTTTGGTGAGGGAACAAGCCCTTAGCACTTTGCCTGAGGACATGAGGATCTGGTTAGCTGACAGACAATGTGCTACTTTAGATGAGTTGGGGAAGAAGGGAGACCTATACCTAGCAAGCAGGGCATCCCTGCACAGGAAAGGGACCCCCAGTACTGCTCATGGGCCTAAAGGAACCCATGGTGGGCAGCACAGACTGCCCCAACAGAATCTGCCAGTAGTAGGGGAAGCCACTAGTCCAGGTATACATCCAGGACCTAGGGGTAAATGTTCTGAATGCAACCAGTGGGGCCATGTGGCATACAGATGTCCACTGAGGCAAGGTAGAGAACAAAAGGTGAGGAAGCCAGTAAGTGGGAAGGACAAAATACCAACAGTAGATTGTCTGGAGACAACAAGGGTACCAAACTACCACAAGAGGTTATATCCTATGGTAGTGAATGGCAAAGAGATCATTGCTAAGAGAGACACAGCCTCTGGCATAACTATTGTAAAGCGTGCAATGGTTACAGAGGAGCACTACTTGCCTGGGCAGTCTGCTCCAGTCAGAGCTTAAGGAGGCACCCCATTCAAAATACCTTTGGTTATGGTTTACCTTGACTGGGAGGGTGGCAAAGGAAACCAGGAAGCAAGTGTGTTTGAGGATATCCCTGCAGATGCCCTGACAGAGAATGATTGTGATAATGCAGTACCATGTGCTCATGCAGTTGCATGCCGTCAGGCTTGGAGACAAGCATGTGGGTCTAGTAGTCTGGGAAAGACCCAGACAGACCACATACTTGCAGCCAGGACTGGTGAGGTGGTTACTTCAGGGAGGAAGCTACACTGTAGCAGTGAGTCTGAAGGTGAGACAGAGCTGCTTGTGGGTACTGATGTTCCCTTGGACAGTGACTACAAAGGTAGAGGTGAATAGTAGTACCCAGGCTGACAGTGAGGCACCACTGTCAGAGGATGCTGGGGTGCTTTGATGGGTTACAAAGACAGAGTTGAGACAGGCTCAGCTCTCAGACCCTACATTGCAAGGCTTGAGAGAGGTAACTAGTGAGGCACCTGATTCTCAAGGGAAAGGAGAATCTGTATACTGGGACAAAGGGTTACTGTATAGAGAGTGGGAAGGGCTAGAAGGTGAGAGGGTACAGCAGTTGGTAGTGCCTAGAGCCTACCATCTGGTGCCTCTAGCCATAGCCCATGATATTCCCGTTGCAGGTCATATGGGCATAAAACATACAAAGAGACATATAATGCAGCACTTTTATTGGCCTGGAATTTCCAGAGATATAACAGGTACTGCAGGACCTGTGACCAGTGCCAAAAGATAGGCAAGGCAGGAGACAAAGTGAGAGGTCTTTTGATGCCTTTACCTGTGATTGAGGAGCCATTTCAGAGGGTAGCTATGTATATTGTGGGGCCTCTGAGTACCCCAAGTTCCACAGGGAAAAAGTATATCCTAGTGGTAGTAGACTATGCTACAAGATACCCTGAGGCAGTGGCGTTGTCCTCACTTGAGGTAGAAAAGGTGGCAAATGCATTGTTAGAGATTTTAAGCAGGGTAGGTATCCCAAAATAAATACTGACTGACAGAAGTGCCAATTTCATGCCATACCTGCTGGCTTGTCTGTGGAAGTACTGTGGGGTGAAGCACCTTAAGACCACCCCTACTATCCCCAGACTAATGGTCTTGTTGAGAGGTTAAACTCTACAATCAAGTCCATGCTATGGGTATTTGCAGACCAGTTTAAGAGGGAGTGGGACAAATATTTGCCCCATCTGTTGTTTTCTTACAGAGAGGTTCCCCAGGAATACACAGGTTTTTTACCCTTTGAGTTGCTGTATGGGCATAGGGTGAGGACTTTTAGATTTAATTTGAGATGAGTGGGAAGGTGAGTATGAATCTCACAAGGAGTCTGTTGTGGCATATGTCCTAATCCTCAGGACAAGGCACAGGGAACTCATGGGCTTGGCCCAGGAGAACCTGACAGAAGCCCAACAACAGAAAAAGGTATGGTATGACAGGAATGCTCGAGCTAGAGAGTATGCTGTAGTGCAGTAGGTAATGGTTCTCATTCCTGTCAGACACAACAAGCTGCAAGCAGCTTAGGAGGGACCCTACAAGGTGGTAAGAAAGGTAAGTGATGTTAACTACATGGTGGAACTGCTTGGCAGGAGGCAGGGGCACAAGTTGTACCATGTTACCATGAGGAAACCTTACCATGATAAGGAGGCCCTTGTGCTGAGTATTTGCAGTGGGTTGCAGGAGGAGTCTGAGGGAGATCTGGTGACTGATCTCCTGAGTGAGGCTCAGACTGACACCTCAGTGGAAGGGATAGCAATATCCCAGCAGCTATCTCCTACCCAGGTTCAAGAAATCTGAGCAGTGTTACAGGAGTTTGAGGACATGTTAGCTGGAAACCCAGGGTGCACCCACCTGGTGCAGCACCAGGTGGATACAGGACCACAAAGGCCTATTAGGCAGGCCCCTTATAGGGTGCCTGAGAGAGTCAAACAGACTCTGAGGGAGGAGATACAGAAAATGTTGGAACTAGTGGTAATTCAAGAGTCCAACAGTCCCTGTGACTCCCTAGTGGTGCTGGTGCCAAAGAAGGATGGCAGCACCAGGTTCTGTGTGGACTACAGGAAATTAAATAGTCACACAGAGTCAGATGCTTACCTCATGCCTAGGACAGATGAGGCCCTAGAGCAGCTGGGTGGGGTATCTTACAACTATTGATCTTACCGAGTTACAGGCAGCTGCCCTTGACTCCCAGTGCTAGAAACAGGTCAGCCTTTGTGACTCCTTTTGGTTTGTATGAGTTCACAAAGATGCCCTTTGGGATGAAAAATGCCCCAGCAACTTTCCAGAGGCTGGTAGATCATATCCTAGCAGAAGCAGGAGGGTTTGCCCTTACTTACCTAGATGATATTGCCATCTACGGCCATTCCTGGCAAGAGCACCTTCAAGATGTCAGGGAGGCGCTGGGCAGACTACAGCGGGCAAGGTTGACCATTAAGCCCAGGAAATGTCAGGTGGATATGGCAGAGGTCTCCTACCTTGGACATAGACTGGGGAGTGGTAAGATCAGGCTAGAACCTGCCAAAGTGGAAGCCATTCAGGCATGACCTGGACCTGTTACCAAAACGCAGGAAAGGGCATTCTTAGGGACAACAGAGTACTACAGAAAGTTCTTCCCCAGTTATAGTACCACAGTTGCTCCCCTCACAGACCTGACAATGAAGAGTAGGCCAGATAAGGTAGTGTGGACCCCAGCATGTCAGCAGACATTCCAGAAGCTTAAAGAAGCTTTGAGAGGACCTCCTGTGTTAGCCAGTCCAGATTACAGCAAAGAATTTGTTCCGCAGGTGGATGCTTTGAATCATGTGGTGGGGGGCTGTACTTAACCAGATTTCTTCAAAGGGAGAAGAGAACCCAGTGGTTTATCTCAGTCATAGGCTCCAACCCAGGGAGGAATGCTATGCAGCTGCAGAAAAGGAATATCTAGCCATAGTGTGAGCACTGCAGAAACCTCAGCCTGATCTGTATGGAAGAAAATTCACTGTAGTGACAGATCACAATCCCCTAACATGGTTAGACAGAGCCAGCCAGCAAAATGACACGTTGCTAAGATGGAACCTAGGGTTGCAAGTATATGATATGTCAGTGCCGCACTGCAGTGGGATTAGCAATGTGAATGCAGATGGGCTCTCAAGACAGGGAATGGGGTAAGGTATACTCAGATAGACCTACCCTCTCAAGCAACATTTTTCAAGGGTCACTTGAAAAACTAACTTGAGTTCTCCATTGGGGGAAATATGTGAAGATAGCTGAAGGCTGCCAGCCTAGCTAGATAGAATTTTGTAGATAATTCTGTCATTTGTAAATATTAATGTAAGCCACAGGCTTGTTCTCTTAAATATGAAAAGACTGTATTGGATGTTGAACTGAAAAAAATTTAACAACAGTGCACTCTGCTGTAAGAAAGCTGATACGTCAAGCATTGTGAAATTCTTTGATCTAAAACTCGGAGCTGAGATATCTAGAGTGAGGCATTCAGCTTATTGTTTTGAGGCCAGAGTTAATGGCTAGAATTTCCATGTATAATTTCTTTTATTGCTCTGGCTTCCTGACCAGCTACAAGATCAAAAGGGCTATTAACCTCTGAGTTTCTGTTAGCCTGGGACCCAGAAAGAAATTATGTAATCTGAAACAAATCAGTGGTACTATGTTATCAATTTAAGGACAGAAAGAACGAGGGCATTGAGTATTTGTCTTTAGAACATCCAACTCACCAGCACTGCCTGTGTTCTATATGTCAGTTTATTTTAGAACTGTGTTTTCTCTTAAATATAGGTAGGAACTAGGACAATTAGATTCATTTTTTTTTCTGTATTTATGTCAGAACTTTTCTGCTGTATTATTTTAAGGATTTCTCTGTGATTTCTGAACTCTTGACTAGCACTGTGTAGTAAGAAGTATTGTCTTGTGTTTTTATTATTTATTATTAAATATTTTTTTAAACCTTTCAACTGTGGCTGTTTTGTGTAGAGATAATTTAAGGTCTAGAGTACATTGCATGTATATAGTGATACTGGCCAAGCCAGTCCAATAAGCCTTAAAAAGTTCTGGTCACACTTACCATTTGGATAATAATATTGCACAGTATAATTGGACACCCTTTATTAAGGGCCTTTTAGTAGCTGATAAATATTAGTGGGTAGTGGCAAGTGGTATTACCGTATAGTCTGGGTAAAAGGGGCACAGCTGGAGAACTTGTGCCAGCCTTCCCCAGGAGTGTCTGTGTGGTTGTTTATAAGTCTTATCTCAAAGTGTGTATGTGTCAGCTACTTGGGCAAGGACAAGAAGCACTGGTTGGATAGAGAGGGTGCTGAAGGTTTTAGCTTGCCCACTAGGCTGAGATCTGGACACTATAGCTGTGCCAGTGAGAAGTCTTATTCGAGACCTGGAGAGAAAGGGAGAAACCAGCCCCAGACTGACTGTGATTTCTATGTGCTCTTAAGGGAAATTGTGCTTTACTGTGTGTGTGTATTTATTATTCTTTCCCTATATGGATGCCCCTCACTGGTGTTAGTGGTGAGGATTGAGGCTCCTTGATTGCTAGGCCAGTGCATGGGCATCACAGCTGATGCTATATCTTATGACTGGGACTGATGCAAATAGCAAGCATAAAATATAGCACAAATAAATACCCTAAAACTAACTATTATTTTTTGGAAAAACATTTATCAGCCATGGTGGGATACTGGAATGGCTTATTGCCAGGTGTTAGGCAGCATGCACCTGGCAAAAGGAATAATATAGTCATATGCAATAAAGACAAAACGTCTCTGTAACTATAACACCATGAATGCCTTCCCATGCCTCTTTCTACAATGGGGCTCATCAGCAAATGTAATCTGCAAATGCTGTCTCTACAGTGATTAAAGAAAGTAAAAGGAGGTACAATTTTGCAGGGGTGAGACATGAGACAACCTGCAACCTAACTTGGAATCAGTTAAGTACAGTTTACCTGCAGATGCATACAAAATATGTGCTAAAGTTTGTATTATTTCCATAAATCCAAACATATATTCATCACAAAAAGAGGAGCAATGGTCTAAAATATTGAGGGAAGTGTTACATCCAGGCTTCATTAAGAGGACCTTGCTGCCCTTGGTCTGAGAAGCAAACTCACTACCAAATATATAAATGAGAAGAGAGGGGATGAATATAATACTTTGCAGAACTCAGTCCACATCCATTGACCCAACACGTCTGGTACTACAAACAGAGATAATGCAGTTCCATAACATGCAATGTTAATGCATTACATTAATCATGTTTGGCAACCCCCACTGTTAATTGAAGCAAGTCAGGCATATCCATCACCATACAAGTAGCACTGTATATAGAAATACTGTTAGCTGGATAACAAACACCTCTCACAAAGTATGCTGATGGCTGGACAAGTTTTGGGTGGGGGGTTCATATTCAAATTGGATAGAACCCAACCACACCATGAGACTCCAGTATCCAGCTGATGCAAGGGAATGCGGTTGTGGATGGCAGTGCTATGGGAGCTGCAGTATACATGGATAAGTGTGTAGGGTTACTAGTATCCATGTCCAAGTGGACTACAGGAATTATCACTGTTAGAGGGAATACAAAATGACAGCTATATGTGTTGCACAGTCTTCCACATGAGGAATCTGTCACAGGGGATGGATTGAGGTATAGCAGCACTAGCCACTGAGTGGTGTGAACCTTATTTCTAGACAATTGTTAAACTGACACATTCACCCCATCTGCAAAAAATGGGAAAAGGGAATTGTGGATGGATGGATGAATGGAATGGGATGAGCAAAAATAGGGGAATGTATAATTGCCTGCATTGTGCGGTATGCCATATAGAGTTGTGATTTAAGGGGTAGCTGGAGACAAGTTAAAGAACAACTTAAAGGAAATATGGGAAAAAAATCAAACAGGGAAAGGAGTAAATAGACAATAAGAAATAAGCACATACAAATTAATCTGCATCTAGATCAGCATGGGAGACATACCCAGACAATATAGTACAAATTTAACCACTAAGACAACTGTGTCCAGTGCAAAGAACTATGCCTCTCCATACAGTTCAGTGAAATGTTTAACTTGGTATGCAGTACTTTAAAATGTCTTATATCAGTCACACATAATGTGGTGGGTGCTTGACAAGTCAATTTGTACTTGCCAGGTATTTGCTGCTGTCATTTAATCAATTCTTTTGGACTTGCATGTAGGATCTGTTGTTGTTGTTGTGTCTTTCGGCTTTTCCCGGTTAGGGGTCGCCACAGCAGAACTCCGGTCCGCTAATGATTGGCAGTTGATTTTTACATGCTGAGTTGCCAGCCCTAACGCACAACCTTCAACGAAGGTACGCCCATTCACGCATGTCTCCACATAGAAGACGCTCTAGCTGAGAGTCGAACCAGTCAGCGTCTTACTGTGTACTGTCCCAAAATGCTTGTATGCCTCCTCATTTGCATCCATTACTGGTGAAAGTGCATAAACCTTCATTTCAGAAAGTTTATGTTGAAATTTCACTCACAAGCTCAGTGCTTCTTTTAACCTGAATCTACATACTGACATACTACAGTACAATTGGTTTAAATGTTTTCAACATCATGCAACAAAAATAGTAAGGTTTAGCACACCTGCTTTGTAAACAAATCAAAATAAACATATTGTGTATATATAATGTCACAGAAAATGGACATGGACACTTAAAAGTGTGCAGGAATACACACATACCCAAACACACACACATACACACACACACACACACACACATATATATATATATATATATACATATATATATATATATATATATATATATATATATATATATATATATTATAGATATATATATTTATAGATAGAGATAGAGATATTTTTTTCAGAATTTAGTGTAGTTGAATTTAAATGTACTGCAGTTAGTTAGATCAAGATTTCTGTTTCAGAAGACATAGCTTTTTTTCTCACTCAGAATTTGTTTAAGAAAATTAGAAAAAAATCATGCATTACATTTACTAAATAGGTTAAGGACAGCTAATTCAAAAAGAAGAGGACCTTGAACTCTTGGATGCCCTAGAGTCGATAGGTAAGTCCAATTACTGCATCCTTGCAACCTACAGAATCCCTTCTATGTATCTCATTGTACTTAGCAAATACCTCAAAAAACGGAGTTACTAGCTGTTCAATACAACACAATCATACTTTAGTATTTCAACAATACATCCACCAAATGCAAAGCATACACCATAAACAACAGATATGCACAGCAGTTCTTTATTAATGCCATCTCTCTCAACTAGTTAGTCCTCTCTATAACTACTGGGTCCAGTCTCCTTGACATGTCTCTCTCTGACACAACACCAATTTGTACAACACTTAAAGTCTCCTCCTCTGTGATCAACTCTGGCCAACATGCTGTTACATCTTCCATAAGAAACCACTGTAAGACTGCATCAAATCCCAACGTAGTATTTACCAATTTTCCAAGCAAACCGCTTTGCACTGTCAGAGAACTTAAAGAAATTTATCTCCTCTAAGATGACACCATCAATAGAGACCTAGACACATTCATGTACGGTGAACTCTCTTTTGGCCACCATATAGCCACTCTCATTATGAAATTCTTTTACTTACTAAAAGATCATCCAGATCTAAGGAAATCCCTCCCCAAAACACACATACACATCTCTCTTATTAGGTCTATAATACATTATAATGTCCTATCAGCACTTACCTATCCAAATATGTTATCCAATTTGAGACACCATAACAATTACTGACCAAAAAAAAAAACAGGAATCAGCTCCTTAGGATAAACAGAGCATCTAAAGTCCCTCTGACTCCTACAGACTCTTTTGCAGGGATCTCTACTTGGCTTAAAAGCCAACAAAGAATCCAGTCCTGGTAGACCTTTTATATATTCAAAACAAAAATGGTAATACCATCGATACTTACAGTAAGGACCTAAATCTACATTGATATATTAACAGAATCTGTTCGATATGGTGGTATAGCGGGATAAAGCCTTGACTACAGTCCAGGCAACCATGTTCAATTAACAGCTCAGGTGACTGATTAAGCAGTAGAGAGGGATGGGCATGCATTTCCTTGGTGGGAGGCTGCTTGTCGATGACACACCTTAATGTGAGGCATGGTCCAAAGAGGGGAGTTGCCTTGCATGTAGTCAACATGGTGGGCAGGGAAAGGGAGTGGGTAGGCCATATAAAAATAAAAAAAAATGGACTGAAGGGCAGACAGCTGATCCCCCAGGACACTCTAACAATCTATAACAATCTCCAATAATACTGGAGTATTCTGAAAAGGTTTGTAGGAGGATGTTTGGTACATCTGGTATGGACACAAAGTATGGGGGACTGGGCTGATAGGATGAGCTCCAAAGGGACCAAAAAAAAAAAAAAATATATATATATATATATATATATATATATATATATATATATACACTGACAGAACCTACTGGAGGAATAGATATTTCTACCAAAAGATCTCCTGACTGTAGCATGAGCTCCTTCTGCATGGGAAACAAAGAAGCTCACTAACTGTCCTTAAAGCCAGCCTCAAAGAATGGATGGGTGTGTGTAAATTCACCCCTGCATTGTCCTCTTAGGCACTTACGAATATGGAAAGCAAATAATAGGCACTTAGCCACTGCAATTCCTAACAATTTACTGAATTAGCTGCCCATTCTGAACATATGCGATCATACTGACTGCTATGTAATCAACAAATATGACAAATGATTACTAAAACTCCGTGTCCTTACCCAGCTGCACATCATCCTACCAGCACTCACAACTGTAACCAACACACCTACCACTTACTACCTGTGAGTACAGCAAACTGATATGCCAGCCAAAAATTAAACATGCAGTTTCAAATTTATCGTCAGTGTAGTGAAAACCTGCTGTGTACACCTTTGCATAAATGTTTATATACAGCAAACCCTGAGATTTGAATGGTTATATTTGGTCACTGCTACTTGCTAAAGTGCTTTTCATACAGTATTCTGGCTGAATTGAAAACAAGATTTCATAAATACTTTACTGAATATTGTCAAGCCTTGTTACTGAATGCGTCCTGACATTTTCTATCTGTTCAGTGACCCTACAGTGACCTGTGAAATGCTATGTGAGCAGGCATGTTTTCCTGAACCTTCTTGCATGAGGTGGCCAGTGTGCACCACTTGTGAATGCATTACAAATTGATGAATGCATTAAACTGCTTTTGCTTTAACACAGGAATTTTTTAATTTGTACCTTTAAATAATGCAGCATAAAGCCTGAGGAAAGGAAAGTGTTCATGATTTCATTCCTGTGTTTCATGATATGAAAGTTTAATATGAGTGCAATACATCTGTGATGAAAGGAGATACTGCCAGCTTAACTATCTGGAATTTTGTAAATAATCATATGTCATTTGTGAATATCGACATAACTCATATAAGATGTTTGTGTTACAAATGTATTAGAGCTGTATGTCATATAAGATAGTTTCTACAGATGTGTGCTGAAGAGGAATTTTACAAAGTGCTGTTTGAAATGTATCCACAGTGTACCCTACTGGAATAAAATAGAAATGTGCATACACTATTGTAACTGTTTAAATGTATATATTTTAACAGGGGAAACTAACATACAGGAGGTTAACTTGCAAAACTTCAGAAACATAGCCAAAAGTAAATTACTTTATGGCTAGGCCACAAAACAGATGTCTTTCAGTTTCAGTGCAACAAGGAGAAACAATGTCTAAAATTAAGGAGCTTTCTGTATTGTCTTGGAAGTGTTTTATTGTTTTATGACTTTTACCATTTGCCAAAAATCTGAGGAAAACCCTTGTCTATGTATTTTCTGCTAAATACTGCCAGATTCCAGCAGTGGGGGGGTTTCACCTAGAACAGAATCAAATGATAAGAAATTATGTAAGCTATCACAGCAGTAATATTTGAGATATTAATTTGAGAGGTCTCTGAGAGAGACAGCATTCTGTATTCTGTCTTGGACCTGACAAGATCCATTCACCACACATCTGCCTTGCTCTGAGTAAGTTTCTATGTTATAGTAATTCTCTTAGATATAGTCAGGAATATAGCAATGCTTAATTTAGATGTTTTTCTTTATTTATTCATTTGAGACTGTCCTGCAATGTTGTTTTAAATATTTCCTGTAATTTTGAACACTGCTGTCACTGTAAATATATACAAAGTGTTTTCTTGTTCTTTTAATATATATTATTAAATATATTTAAACCTTTCATTGTGGCTGATTTGTCTAGAGACATTTAAGTTCTGAGAGTACTTGCATATTTATTTGGTGACACTGTGGGCCATTCCTAATAGCCTTGGTCATGGTCAAAAAGGAGCATGTGTGTCAGCTACTTGAGCAGGGACATGAAGCCCTGGTTGGACAGAGAGAGTGCTGGAGGTCTTGGCTTGGCCACTCAGCTGAGATCTCAACTCTATGTCTGTGCCAGTGGGGAGTCTTACTGGGGATTTAGAGAAAGAGGGAGAAACTATCCCTGGACTGACTGTGCTCTCTGTGTGCTCTTAAGGGAACTTGAACTTGATGCAAAGAGCTGCATCTGTAAATACTGTGTATGCACCTGTCATCCTCCTAATGTATGTCTCCCACAAGTGCTAGTGTTGAGGATTGAGGCTCCCTGATTACTGTTGCCAGTAGTGGGGCATCACAACATCTACAACCATTTTCATTCTGAAACTAAAACACAGCTGCAGCAGGAAAATATTTCGAGCCTAAACATTTTCTGCTCAGCCTCAAACACTCAATTCTCCCATCACCAATCAGAAGCATTAACTTATTACCTGATTTATCTAACAACACAAAGAGACAGAAAGGCGCAGATGCACAAACACACACACACACACACACACACACACACACACACACACACGCACTTTTTTTTTTTAAATGTGCAGTTGCCATATCAACCAATAATGATACAAAAAGGGGTAGAAATAAAGGGTAGATGAACCATGACAGAGTATGAGGCAGTGGTTCTCTGTCATATTCCCCTCCAATGCTTAGTGGAAATAATCAAGGAGTGACACGTCTGTTTGGTAAGAAGCTGATATAATCATCAAATTCAACAACAGCTAGGCAGAGTATTCCATTGCACACAGGATAGTACTGGGAATGTTTCCTTCTTACCATTATCTCTTTCAGTTAGAGATGTTAGAACTGGTTTGAAAAATATATCACCTCCTTAGAAAACTAGACTGTCTTCATTTAATATGTATCTCAAGCACCAGACGATCTGCAATCATGTCTTTATTTGCCACTTAATACACTATATATATATATATATATATATATATATATATATATATATATAATTTTATTTTATTTATTTTACATTTATTTTTATTTTACATTTGTTAACCGGGCTAGTCTGGCTGGATACATGTCCATTTTCAGCAGAGGCCCGAGGAGAAAAGCTCCATTAACATACTAGTAGCTAACAGTAAAAAACAATCAAAAAATTCAAACAATCAATAAATTCAAACAATCAATCAGACACAAAATGCAAAAAGCAAACAGCAAATAAACCAAATGTATAAAACAAGTAAGCAGATTATGAACAGTTATTATGTAGTTTAGAAAAATCCAGAGGGAGTTGAACAAGTGATAACAATGGAGAGGCAGTATTACAATGAATTAATTGCTAGGGTGAGACTGTCAAGGAATGAAGAGGATTGAGTAAAAAAAATTGTGACATATGGAGAGTCAGTAACAAATTCGTTAATTACAATTTAGAATAGTACAAGTTATGCCAGGGTAGTAGTATTAGGAAAGAGATTAGCATTGAAGTGATCAGGATGTATGTAAGTAAGGGAAAAATGACAAGATGTAGTGATACAGCAAGAACAAGGAAGAAATAGGAAGTGAAAACGAAAAGAAGCAAGAATAAATATGCAGGTAGGTCAGAAGAGGGATAAATCAGAAGTAAAGGATAATCATTAAGAGTGAAGAGGAGGGGACTGGAAAAAGGTGCATTCTATGTTGAGCTCAGTCAGGATTAGAGCATGGGCATAGCCAGTGTGTTTGGAAATGGTTTCTTATTTGTTTTTTGAAAAGGTGAGATGAGCTTAGGGTGGTCAGTTCTACGGGAAGTTTATTCCAATATGATCCAACAGTATTTGCAAATAAGGAGTCACCTGCTTTATTGTGGGATTTAAGAGTAGTTACTAGAAGCTTGTTGGCTGAGCGAAGTGAGGTAAGGTTTTTATATGGGGAGATTAGGTTATTAAGTATGGGTGTATTGGAGGGGTAGTGTAGAATGTTAAAAGTGATGACTAATTGACGCAGGAGTATTAGGTTCTGAAGTTCTAGCCAGTGAAGTTTTTTTAGATTGAGACAATGATGAGTACGGAAAGGGGATCCTGTGGCAAACCTGGCAATACTATGGTAGGCTGTGTTAAGTTTATAAAGGTTAGCTTTAGAAATGTTGATAAAGGATGGAGAGGCATACAATAGTGTGGAGATGAGGTGAGTTTGGGCAAGAGACACTCGGGTGGTAGCACTAAGAAAGGGCTTTAGTCTGTAGAGGGCACCTATTTTTTTATTTACAGTCTTGATGGTTAGATCAATGTGGTTGTCAAAGCTTAGCTGATTGTCAATAGTAACGCCTAGTAGTTTGGTGGAATAGTCAGGTTTAATGATAGTGCCATTACAGGACACAATGGAAAATGAGATTGGGGTGGATTTAAGGGTTGGGGTGAAAAGTAGTAATTTGGTTTTTTTGGGATTAAGGAGGAGACAGATCTGTTGGAACCATTTTTCTGGTGTATATATATATATATATATATATATATATATATATATATATATATATATATATATATATTGTGTGTGTGTGTGTGTGTGTGTATGAGTTAAATATGTGTGCTTGTGTGTGCCTGTCCTTCTGTGTGCATGCATCCGTGCATGCCACTTAACACACTATGTGTGTGTGTGTTTTTTTGTATGTGTGTGTGTGTGTGTGTGTGTGTGTGTGTGTGTGTGTGTGTGTGTGTACTTACATGTAAGCATTATGACATAGGAGGGTATTAGCTGTTATAACAACCATCACCTGATCATAGGTAAAGCAGGATATACCCATGACTAGGAAGCATTGCCACCTCACAGTAAGAGGTTCTCCAGCTCAGATGCTGGGTTCCTTCTTTGTATAGTCTGAATGTCCTCCCTTTGTAAATTTGCGACTTCTAGAGTTGTTCTGGTTTAATCCCGCATTCTAAAGACATCCAGCGAACAGCAAGTGTACTGAGGACTCTAAATTCTCCATAGGTGTAGTAAGTGTGTGCATGTGTGACACAGAAGAAAGGCTGGTCAACCTTCTTCTGCTTCTTCCATTTTCCCCCCTAGTCTTGAAAACTCTGCAGATAGCTGTGGCTGTCCTCAGGGTCAACCTAGCAGTCATCTGTGACTCATAACAGAGAGTGAGAGAGAGAGAAAGAAAGCAAACATGGTTTGCCCTCAAACGTGAAGCCAAAGTCAGTAAGTTTTGCTGGGAGTGGGTAAATCCTGCTTCCCCCACATTTGGAAAGTAATTGTTAGTATTATACACTGGAGTTTTTTAAAGTGATTGTTTTATCTTTATTACATAACTCTGTTGTATAAGAATCCATATTTCAGTTAGAGGATGTTTCCACATATACCAGAAAGCAGAGACATCTACTTTACTTAATAAACACCTGCACACTTCTGTAAGTGCTTACTCGCATTGAAGGGATGGAGCTGCATTTTCATACCACTGATGCCATGGCATTAAGTAATTATAGTTAATTTGTTGTCTTTTTTATTTGTTTAAATGGAAGATGACAGATCTCCATTTGCTGAAAATATCAAGGTATTTATTTTTATTTTGTAGTTCTGGATATGATTTTATGAACTTACTTCCAAGGTCTTAAACCAAATTCAGTAGTTCAGACAGGCTGCTGAATTGATCTGTTCTCAGTGGTAATTTTGCTAGGGTTCCTATTACATGATCGAACTGTGGAAACTTCGAACGTAATAAGGTCGAACCCATATGTTCGAAGTTTCAACAATTCGAACATATAAAATAAAAAAAAAAAAAAAGAAAGAAAGAAAAAACTAACTTCTGTAAGCAGGGGGCAGGTCCCCCTGCATCCCCATTCTTTAAATATACCAACTCCGAGATCACACTACAGTGCATAAAGGAAGATTTCCCTTTACTGTACTGTAGTGCGATCTCGATGTTGGTATATTTAAAGAGCGGGGGGATGTGGAGGGCACAGCCCCCATCAACAGTGGAATTTATATAGTGAACAAATTCTTCCCTCCTATCATTGGAACCAATCCAAAAATGCAGATGTCATCCAAAAATCTAACATATTTAGTCCAACAATTAGTATACCTGGAATTAAAAATGAAATGCAACTCCCATTTCAACATCACCATGTGGCAAATACAGGGGCACATGCTACACCTTTGGTTTGTCTAAATAAATTTCCTTAAAAAAACGAAAAATTGTTACTCAAAACTAATTCCATAAAGCTTAGTAAAAACTCTCCTTTTGTGGTCTCCAAAAAACTACATTGGCATAATATTTCATGTAACATGTGTAGCCCTCCTACATGGGATATATAAGAAAATAGATCTAATATGTCATTACCCAAAAAGGAAAGGTTTTGATTCCATGAGTCAAAAGTAGTAGTACTACTTAAAATGCCAATAATCTTTTATGATATTGTCCCATTTATCAAAAAAGGGTTTTAAACACCTACCAATAAAAATTGTTAAGATAAGTTTTGGAACCTTGTACAGCTACTATAGGTTTTAGGGGTGGGTCAGTGTAGTCCTTGTGAACTTTGAGAATTCTAAATATTGCTGGAATTCTGGGGTACTTGTTAACTTATAAAGCATGCTCTTCATTGGTACAGTACTCTGCATAATGGAGTCATGTAAAATAAAACCATCAATCTTGTAATAA
Organism: Protopterus annectens; assembly: GCF_019279795.1. Taxonomy (NCBI): domain Eukaryota; kingdom Metazoa; phylum Chordata; order Ceratodontiformes; family Protopteridae; genus Protopterus; species Protopterus annectens. The sequence continues at coordinate 430,904,160 of NC_056746.1, forward strand.
GCTATGCTGATTTCATTTTTGGAGACAAGCTGTTATTTTTTAATAATTAAATATGGAGATATGTAAAGTACACCCAAAGAAAAAGAAATTACTAAGTAAAACAAAAATAGCTAGAAGAATGATCTTTACACTTATGATAAAAAGTAGAACATGTGGTCTGTTTATAATTGGAAGAATGAATTAATAATGAAGTAGAAACTGATAACCAGCAATCTTTTTCATCAGCGGTATGGAGATGTACTTACTTTTATTTACACATTTCATAGGTTCATAGGTTTACTGGTACTTACTAGGCTACTGATTTGTGAAGTTCTTAAAATGCCTAGGATTGCTATCTCATAGTATTTTTTGGCCCATGTGTTTTGATTAGGAATAAAAAATAGGAATATAGAAGCACTATTCTCTGTGTTACACAACTTTCTTTCCAGGATGTCCTATTTAAGTTGCAATTGATATTGTTCATGCTAGCGTTGCCACTTGCAAATGTGAAATAGGCCAGAAAGGATAGGGTCTGTTGAGGCTGTATATGCAAAGAAGAGATCACATCTTAGCATCCTGTATGGTCTGCATAGTTTTTATGGTCCTTGTTTTTTTTTTTTTTTTTGTTAGTGAGAAATTGCTGTGGTCTTTCCAGTTCTAACATGTGCACATACAGAAATGGCCCTTATACTCAATGATCATTATAATGGAGGCTGAGTACAGTGGAATAATTACATCCCTGGATGTCATAACTTTAGATATAAGCTATGTGATGAAAAAGGACCTCCTTACAATACTGGATACATGCCTATCAAAGTACAGTTCATTGTCCATATAGGTTCCCAGATCCCTGACTACAGGCTCAGCTTTCATGAGGGTATTATTGATGCAATAGTTAGTCTGAAAACTTGAACTTACATTATTAATTAACCTTCTGAAAAACTCTTTTTAATTCATTTTTTATTATTATTGCCAACTGGTAAAGTCCAGCTGAGTGGAGCCCATTACCAGAAAAACAAAAATGGAAAAACTATAAGCACACATCAACAGCAGTACTACATGCAGGAAATGCAAAGCATAAGTAACACTTACTGATTAGATGCACATAAAAAAACAAAAAAACAAAAAAAATGACAGTGTGTATACAGTGAATTTTGGGAATATTGGAAAGTGGTAGTATAACATTGCATATAATGTCACAAGACTGCTAAGGAATAGACAGTACATAAGAAACAGTTGATGTGCAGTCATATCCAGTTTACTAAATGTCACAGTGGTAGGCAAACTCGGCATACTGAATATCAGCATAATTAAGAAAATATGTATCTAGGGATGTGGCCAAAATGGCAAGCAGTTAGCAGCACAGAAATTCTGCTCTGCATTTTCCATACATTTTTTGACAAGATTAAATTGTCATTTTCATCAAAAATCTTTGAAATAAGCTGGAATATAGTGTTGGAAAATTCTTGGAACATTTTGGTAGAAAAAAATAATTTACATTTCAAAATGTTCCTGTCAAAACTTCAAGATAAAGATTTACCAAAGGAAGATGAACCACTCTAAAGTAGTTTCATAAGAAAATTTAGTGAAGGAATCATTATAGACTATTATTTGCAGTGTACAAGACCTATCCTTACAACTAGATAAACTGGATCCCAAAGCTAACAAAATAAAAAGAGATTGTACAAAGCAGATTGAATTAATCAAGGAGGTAGTGACACAACAGAAATTCCAGATATCTGCTATGGATGATTCTATCACTGATGCAGAACGAGAACATAACATTGATTTTATTCTTCAACAAAACAAGTCCCTTGGAAAAGATTGATGACCTGGAGAATAGGGTGAGGAGGAACAACATCCGGACTTAGGGATACACTTGGATCCCTAAAACATTAAACCTTTCTGAAACCCTGTCATTTGGCATATAAAGGGCTCATGGATCTCTGACTATAGTGACACCAAGCAAAAAACTTCCAAATCCAAGATTTATAATAGTCAAATTTATTTGTAGTCAAGACAAGGATCTAGTTTTGAAAACAGCCTTTTCTGCTTCACCCATAAAACTTGGTGATACTTTCACTAGATTTGACAATGACTATTCCTCTCTGGTAGTTTTGAAAATCAAAGCTTGTATTCCTCTGTTAAAAATCACCGAAGAAAGCCAGAATAAAAACTTATCTAATCTAACCTGCAAAACTAAGATTATTCTTGCCAGAGTGGAAAAAACATTTGATTGATTAGCAAATGCAGTTTCCTTCATCCAGAAAATAATTTACTTATTTCTACTGATGATATGTGCCTGAGTGCATCTTTAAAATAACAGGATACAAGGAACGATTGGTCAGTTAAAGAGAACATAAAAAGAGATAGAGAGACAGAGACAAATAAAACTACCCGTTAGTTATTTATATTTTATTTGTCTTAAACTAGGCTGTTTCCGAAACATCTTTTAAATGAAATCACCTAAAGGTAATACTTTCTATTTTTCTTACATTGTTTTCAGTTTACAAGTATGTCTCCCTGTTACTGTGATACTACAGTTTTTCCACTAGAGGGAGTTAAGTATATAGTAATAAACTTAATGAAACTATTATGAATACAAAGGGAAATACATACTCAAACAGTTTTAATTTTTTATTTTTTATTCCTTTTCCTTTCTTTTTTTTTTGCTTCTTACTCTTTCCTTTTCAACAATAATTTAGTAACTCAGTAACTTTAATAGAATTATTCTGGTTTGGGGTCTGGTTTGACTGTTGGGAAATGTACGTGTGTATAAGGGAAATGTTAAAAAAAAATCCGATTAAAGGCAACTGTAGGTGCGTGGGTATGCCCATCACTTAGATATGGTTAATGCAGCTTAAATGGCTGAAGAGGATAACAAGGAAGATATATGCAAATGAAGCAGCATAGCAAAAGTGTAGTGGGCAGAGCATTCGCCTTACGAGCAGGTTCGAGTCCCCCAGCAGCACATTCCATTTTCCATGGCAAAGCACGTTATGAGTAATATTTATGTTGTACAACCCACTACATAACATATATTTATGAACTGGAGTACTGCAGTAAATGCACATGTGAGGTGTCACTGTCATAATCAATAAGGCACTGGTAAGCAGGCTTAAACACAAATAAGCAGTAGTAAGCAAATTTAAGCACTAGTAAGTAGGCTTAAGCCTGTTTGCTCAGTGGTAAGAAATGCCTACACTGGCTAAGCAATTCTGAAGCTCTCTGTAAGCAGATGTAATGGCAGGTTAGCAGTGCTTACCGTTGCGAAAACCTGCTTACAACTGCTCAAAAGTACCTTAAATACTCTGTATCCAATGGCCCTTGTTCTGTCCATCAACAAAATAAACAGCCATGCCAGTCTCAAACCCAGGACCCTATACACTATAGTCACAGTAGTTAACCACAAAGCCATCAGAGAAGTACAGAAGAATGAGGTAGTAGCAAACAAGTCCTCACCATAGTATAACCAAACTGAAACTGTGAAAGGAATCAATATACAGTCATATGTGCCATAACCCACTACATAACATAAATATGTGAACTGGAGTACAGCAGTAAGCCCAGAAGTGAGGCATAATTGTAATAGAGTGTCGAATTCCCCAATAAGACACAAGGACCCCACAGAGTGTACGTACACATTAATCACGGATACCAGGCATACATATAAGGTGTAATGATGAATACCTCAAAGCCAAAAAGGCATTATAATGCAAAGTCTAATGTAAGCAATGCTAAGCATTGCACAGGCCAGCTTAGGAGGTGTGAGCACTGTGTAGACCAGCTAACTCATTGTGCCCAGTGGTATACTCCTTTAAACAATGCCAACCCTAGGTAAGCAGGTTTGCCCATATCTTAGCTTTTTCAAAATCGGCCAGTCATGGAAAAGTGCAGGAAATAGGCCCTACTTAAACCCAAGAGGTGGAAATACATCTCATAACTGGTTGTAGCTTCTCCTTGCAGGCACTATGGCAGTAAGGGGAGAAGGTGTACGCTTCTGGGGGCAGGGCTGGTGCATCCGGGAGTCCAAGGTCATGGCAAGACTCCTAGTTAAAGACCATGCTCAGAGTCTGCTGCAGGGCCAGTACCAGGGCTCCCAATATAAGGCAGAGGCCTGGGACCATTTCAGCAATGACTGCACCAATGCCACTGATATACCCCGAACTGGTGAGCAGGTCAGGCACCACTATGTCGACCTGAAGTGGCGTAAGGAGGACCTCTTGGAGGAGTGGCTCCAAGAGGCTAGAGCATTAGGGGATGTTCCAGCTTTGTGTAAGTATGACCCCAGTATGTGTATAATAATTGCCAGCTCAGGTATATTATGGATAGGTATGGCTAAATATTCCACTTATGTCCCCCACAGCTGCAATGGAGCAGGCGGTGAACCAGGAGCCACACATCAGTCACCTGGCGAGGTTGTGATGTGAGGCAGGTCAGTAATACTCATGCATTTACTGTCATAGGAAATAAAAATAAAAGTAGTAGTAAATTAATTGCTTGTATAAAACCTGTATTGTTCAAGGCAAGTACTACATACACTACAGAATATGGCAGGAAGAGTCTCATATTGTTTGTAAGTCAATAAAAGTGTAATAGCCTGACAAAACAGGTTTAACTGCTGGACTGCATGTGTATATCCTGGTATCATATGGTAATGTAGATATGCAATCATGTAATAATACTGTAGTATTAATCACTGTTACCCACACTGTGCACCATATATTGAATGTGTAGGAATGCCTGTATATGGCAGGTGTAATCCCCAGTGGCCATTTAGTACAACTGACAGACACAGAGACAGTAAACTGGGAAAATTCAGACAACAAAAACTGAATAGCACATGCAACTGAGATGTGAACTGTTGTTTTTAGCACACACAGCCACAGTTTGAATCTTGCCAGTGGTAGTAGTCTGCATACAGAATCATACCCCACAACTGTACAGTTATGTCCAGAATGTCAATTAAAGTGGCCCATTTCTGTTGCCTATCAACCTGTCCCCTTGGGCAATCAGTGGGATGATACCAAATGTATAAGCAGCAAACAGGAAGTGCAACTGATTGATACACAGCTATGAGAACAAAGCTGGCACACAAGCAACTCCCCAATACCTTATGTACCACGTATGTCCCATTTACATCCCATCTTGTCAAGCTGTGGTCAGAGTGTGTACAGTAACAGAGTGAGATGTATGTGCATAATAGTAATGTGGAACCTGGTATTGTGTGTGTGAACATTCAGGTAATGCCAATAAACATTCCTCCCACAGGTCTGTCAGATACCAACACTGTGGCCAGAAATACAAGAATGATATGCAGTTGCACTGAATAATAAGGTATTACATATCACTGTCACCCACACTGTCCTACAACATAAAACTGTCTAGGAAATCTGTATGAGTGTTGTTATACAAGGTCAGAATGTATAAGCACAGGGGATTAATAAGACAGAAAGCAGATTGGAGATATACAGCAATATCTATATAGCAGATGTTTTAAGAATAAGGGTGATGTGCAGAGATGTAGTAACTACAGAGGGATTAAATTGATCAGTCACAGCATGAAGTTATGGGAAAGAGTAGTGGAAGCTAGGTTAAGAAGGAACATGATGATTAGTGATCAGCAGTATGGTTTCATGCCGGAAAAGAGCACTACAGAAGCGATGTTTGCTCTGAGAGTGTTGATGGAGAAGTACAGAGAAGGTCAGAAGGAGTTGCATTGTGTTTTTGTAGACTTAGAGAAAGCATATGACAGGGTGCCTAGAGAGGAGTTGTGGTATTGTATGAGGAAGTCGGAAGTGTCAGAGAAGTATGTAAGGGCGATACAAGATGGGATATGTACGAGGGTAGTGTGATAGCGGTGAGGTCTGTGGTGGGAGTGACAGATGCGTTTAAGGTGGAGGTGGGGTTACATCAAGGATCAGCTCTGAGCCCTTTCTTATTTGCAATGGTGATGGACAGGTTGACAGACAAGATCAGACAGGAGTCCCCGTGGACTATGATGTTTGCAGATGACATTGTGATCTGTTGTGAGAGTAGGGAAGAGGTGGAGGAGACCCTGGAGAGATGGAGATATGCTCTAGAGAGAAGAGGAATGAAGGTCAGCAGGACTAAGACAGAATATATGTGTGTAAATGAGAGGGAGGATAGAGGAATGGTAAGGATGTAAGGAGTAGAGGTGGCGAAGGTGGATGAGTTTAAATACATGGGGTCAGTAGTTCAGAGTAACGGTGAGTGTGGAAGTGAGGTGAAGAAGAGAGTACAGGCAGGATGTATTGGGTGGAGAAGAGTGTCAGAGTGATTTGTGACAGACGAGTACCAGTAAGAGTGAAAGGGAAGGACTACAAGAGGGTAGTGAGACCAGCTATGTTATATGGGTTGGAGACAGTGGCACTGACAAAAAGGCAGGAGTTAGAGCTGGATGTGAAAGAGTTAAAGATGTTAAGATTTGCACTGGGTGTGACGAGGGTGGACAGGATTAGGAATAGGTATATTAGAGGGTCAGCCCAGGTTGGAAGGTTTAGAGACAAAGCCAGAGAGGCAAGATTACGTTGGTTTGGACATGTGCTGAGGATGGATGCTGAGTATATTGGGAAAAAAATGCTAAGGATGAAGCTACCAGGTAACAGGAAAAGAGGAAGGCCCAAGATAAGGTTTATGGATGTGGTGAGAGAGGACATGCAGGTGGTTGGTGTGACAGAGCAAGATGCAGAGGACGGAAGAAATGGAAACAGATGATTCGCTGTGGCGACTCCTAATGGGAACAGCCGAAAGATGATCTATATAGCAGACACAACTGTGATGGACAGTGTTTAAGTTGTAGCAGACACAGCCATGGTCTGAATCCTGGGAGTGGAATTAGACTGCATACAGATTCAGACCCGTCAAATGTACAGATGAGGCCAGAATGTCCAGTATATGTGCCCATATCTGCTGCCTGTCCCCCTGGTAAGTCTGTGGGATGATCCCAGATGTTTAGCCAGCAAACAGGGAATACAAATGATTGTCAAACATTATGAGAATACACCTGTCACTGTAGCAACCCCCCAAACTGTTAGGCGAGTAATATTTCAGGTATGTCCTATCTACGCTCCCATGTTGTCAAGCTGTGACCAGAGTGTGTACAGTAACATATGTGCATAATACTAATGTGTAATACAGAACTTTGTGTGGCAATAGTCAGGTAGTGCAAACAAACATTGCTCCCACAGGTATGTTGGATATGAACACTGTGCTGAGAAATACAGACCATGATAACCTGTAATGGTACTGTTCACTCTGGTATTGTAGGGAATTGTGAGTGTTGCAGTTTCTCTGAATAATAAAGTATCACTGGTCACTGTCACCCAGACTGTGCTACATAATATAACTGTGTAGGAAAGCATACATATGTGTGTGTCAGGTCACTAAAGGTGGAAGAGGACAATATTCTATATATATATCCCAGCACACCAGCATGTGGTCAGCACATGGCCAGAGTCTGTGCAGAAAGAGTTGGACAGCTATGTGAAAAACAACAACCTGAAATCTGGGAGTATGTGTAGAAACACAAACATTCCCTCCACAGGTATACCAGGTAAGAGGTGTATACTGCAGATAAATCTGGTTCATGTATAATGATGATGACAGCCATATCACTCTCCAAAGTAAGGATATAGGGTAGTGTAGTAAGACTTGTAAGGTACAGGTAACATCACTGACTAGGAAAATAATGTGGACTACAGGAATATACTAGTTGTTAATTGACATCTTTCTCTCCCCCCCACCATATCTCCAGCAATAATCAACATACCCACCCCAACTGGTATGTAATGACTCTGATAATGTCCAATTGTTTGATAAATATTTTCATGGTTCCCATGCATGTGCTGTATTGAATTATAAAAAAGAATTGCAATTCTTTTTTTTGTTCAAGGACGTTTTGGAGCCATGCAGTTACCATACTTACAGGGGCTCACCTTTCTTTCCTATATTGAATTATTCAAACATTGGTGGCATGGTGACATCAATGTACCTGCATGCTGTTCTTATTACTACTGTGGTCCCATATATGCATGTGTTCTGCTTGCTATGCAACTGTTCCATATCTGATGTCTGGGTTAATGGGTATATCTATGCATGCTGTTATACCTAACCCTGGAATGTGTTGACTATTACTAACCCACAAATGATGATAAAATCTAAACACTATAGCACGCTTGGGAAGGCCAGCCCCAGCAGACCCACCTGTCCCACCTCAGCTGGCCATGGCACCGGGCACCAGCATGTCTGAGGCTCAACCTGGGACCTCCCTGTCCATTTGTCCTGCACCAACTTCAGGTGGAACCACCTTAGGAATGGGGCTCATTCCCCCCCTGGGAGTGGGCACAGACAGGCACCTGTCAGCCATCACAAGGTTGGAGTCGTGGTGCATAGAACAATCAACAAGCAGTTTGGTGATGTTCTACACCAGCTCGAGGGCTGCATGTCGTGATTAGAGAGTCAGCCTGGCTCTGCGACTCAGCCCCCAGCACAGCCACCTTCGGTGCTGTGATGGTGCAGTGGTGACTGCCCACTGGTGGGGACCTCAGTCCCACTGTTACCACTAGGGGGCTTGTGGGCTTCCGATGTCCCAACATCCCTACCCATCAAGGCGTTTACCCACCACATGTGTCATATACTGCCCCTGTATGCCTCTTGTTTGTCTTGTCTGTTAACCTACCCAACCTACCTCCCCAAATATAGCTACTATCCCTCCCCAACATCCCACTCTCACCTGAAAAAAAGAAAGGGCAATCTGTTCCCACAAAAAATCTCACCCCATACATGGCTGCCCATTTCACACACATGTCCACTGGACACATGTAATCCAGTCTAATTGGCATCACAACTTATTATTGTTGTCCTGACACCTCAACCAGGGGCTTGAGTGTCCAAATCTACTTCCAAATTCAATGTATATGCACAGCTGTTGCTGTAGAAGAAATGGGCAGCTATGGACATTCCCTACACCCTTCCGGCACATCCCTGGCTATTTTCCCTACTGTCATTCCCTCTTTGTGCCCCTTTTTTCATCACTTTCCTATCATCCCCTATTTCTTTTCTTTTAAAGAAATTAGTGCGGGGGTAAGCGGCAGTAAGCACTTTTAAGCAGCAGTAAGCGGGTTTAAGCCTGTTTGTGCAGGAGTAAGCAATGCCTACACAGGTTAAGCAATTTAGAAGCTAACTGAGTATAAGACACTCTAACCAAAAGTTAGCAGTGCTTACCTCTGTGCAAACCCACTTACAACTGCTTTACAGTGCCTTAATCACTCTGTATCCAACGGCCCGTGTTCTGCCCAGCAAAAAAATAAACAACCTCTGCAAGGCTCAAAGCCAGGACCATACACACCATAGACAAAGTGATTTACCACTAAGCCATGCCAGATGCACATAACTCTGATGTTTTCAGAAACATATCATCCAGCCCAGTCATGCAACAGTACAGAGAATGTATTCCAACATTTAGATGCATGTGTGTGTGTGTAAATATATTAATATCTAAACAGATACAACATATCTTTGTGTGTGTGTGTGTGTGTGTGTGTGTGTGTGTGTGTGTGTGTGTGTGTGTGTGTGTGTGTGTATATATATATATATATATATATATTTAGAAATATATACATATATATAAACAAATATTAACATATATACATGCAAATGCCTACATCAATACATATATATGTCTTCACCTATATTACCACATATACACAGCAAGCTGCATATATGTATGCAGATATATATCTATGTAGGTATATACAAGTGTTGCAGATCCCATAACCAGGACCTGACACGACATGGGCACAAGATGTTAACAGTACTACATCCCACCTGTATGATGTCAACATCCCCAGGATACATATACACAGACACATATATAGGTTCATAGGTTCATAGGTTTATACTAGGCTATCTGCCATAAGGCATTTATAAGCCTAGCCCAAAGTTTTGTGGCTTATGCCACCCCTTATGTTAAAAGATAATGTGCCCATTAGTTTGTTGTGCCTCTGTCCAGCAGTGACACAGAGATGATTCCCGGGGTATATATATATATATATATATATATAGATATATAGATATACATGTGACTACACATACACATGCAGAGATATCTACAGTAAGATACATATTGAGAAGGTGCACACAATATGGAACAGCCACTATGCCTACAGTTAACACCTTTACAACTGGACACTGTGTGGGTCACCCATACAAATGACAATTGTTTGCCTGCAACATATACCCACAGAGAGGGCATAGGAAAAACACCACACACAGGTTTGCAGAAATGGAAAACCTTTATTTGTGTACTATTACAGTTCTATATGCAATGTCATATAGCTGTTCAGACCCTGACATCCATATAAACAGAGTAATGCAACTGTGAAACAGTTATACTAATACAATAGTCTGGAAAGGTTTACAACTGTTACTGTCCAGTCCAAGCTGTTCAAATTGTGCAATAGTAAAGACAGACTGGGCCACAGGATACCAATCAATCAACAGTAAGTAATGCAGGTGTATAGTTCAGCAGCCTCTATCTACACTCTGTAAGGTGGTAAGGACTTCAGTTGGCCAAATGGGATGTAACTGTGGCAGGCACAGTCCATATGTCTGTTGGTGGAGGAAGTGAACTGCACACCCTGCCAGGTATGGTCTGCAGCTGTCCATAAACACCTGTGTAGGGCAGCCACATGGCAGAACTGTGTGCATGCATACCCACACACTATGCAAACACACCTAGGGCAACCCCATACCTACACACACCACATCACCTCAGCCAGCTCCCCAGAGTACACCCCTCACCCACACACATGGTGTCAAATGTATTGCCCACTCCCAGCCTCTGGCAAACCAACACCACATCCTGTGCATATGATGATACCTGTGCCCCATCACTGTCATCCATACCATCAATGCAGGGACAGGCTGATATAATTCTGATGCACACAGTGACTGTACAACAGTGTAGCACAGTACTGCAGTGTAACATGTTGTAGGGTGTAGAGTTTGAGGCATATCTGGCAGGTAGTGAAGCCATCCAGCAATGATGCCTTATAGCTGTACGTAACACTGGCTGGTTGTGGTCTTTATAATGTTATCCAACTGTGTTGTCGGTATATATGTGTCAGCACTAGGATGCCCTGTGCATATGATGATACCTGTGTCCCATCCCTGTCATCCATACCATCGATGGAGGGACAGGCCGATATGGTTCTAATGCATGCAGTGACTGTACAAGAGTGTACCACAGTACTGCAGTGTAACATGTTGTAGGGAGTAGAGTGTGAGGCATATTTGGCAGGTAGTGTAGTCATCCAGCAATGATGCCTTATAGCTGCTAGTAACACTGGTTGGTTGTGGTCCCTATAATGCTATCTATTTGTGTTGTAGGTGTACATGTGTCAGCACGAGGATGGTTTGCAGTCATATTCCACAATGGGGTATGTCACTGTGCTGACACCATGGCTGTGACATAGCTGGGGTAGAGTCGAACACATTTCACAGGTTACTAAACCGGTTATTGTCTGTGCCTCATGGACAGGTGGCCTGCTGAGGCATGTCTACCCTGCAACCTGATGTAGACCCATCCACCTACACGCAAACTGTTACTTGCCAACACTGGGACTAGACCCCTACCTAGCTATGTCATGATACTGACATTGTGGCTTACATTGCACACACCACACAGTGTTTAGGGTGAGGTGTGTCCCAGGTTACATGGTACATGCAGAACATCCCCCGACATGTACAGTATACTAATGGGGGATGTAATGGGTGTATTTGGATGATACGTAGTGTGACATACTGTCATATACACATTTATAGGCACATAACAGCCAGACACACATCTGAGATACCAGGGCCTATTGCGGCTAACTAACTTGACTGTGTCTCCAATGCATTACAGGTAAGCTGCACACATCACATGCATAACTGGCTTGGATTGTGGTAACAATTACCTGTATGATTGATGGTGACAGTGGTAACCATAAATCATACAGGTAACTGTATGATTGATGGTAACAGTGGTAACCATAATGTGGTAAATGGGACATATACCTGGTGTACCTTGGTGTAATAACAGTGTACACAGCACCCACATCCCCCACTGGATATTGTACTCCCTGAAACCCTTGATGAAATTCTGCCATACCCACCATCACACATTGGCTGCGACTGCGATACAACCCATAGTATACCCCAACATTGGTACTACAGGGATATGCATCTCATGCACATGCCACACCGTAGTAGAGTGTCAATCAAGTGTAGGTTGCCTGTACATATCCCAGCTGGATACCTGCCATCTGCATATCTGTACAGGGACTGACAGTCATCAGCTTGGCAGGTAGCTATGCAGTAGCATGAGTGCATTGACAGACCAGTAAGGGGTATATACAGTGACACAGCTCACACACCAGGGATACAACAGGGAGGCCTCGGTGTCCAGCCATGCTTGCAGGTGTGCCTGCTGTCAGTACTACATTAAGCACTCTGCTCTTGCCTGGGTTAGCACTGTCAACAGTAGTACTGCCATGATACACTACATGCCAGTGTGACAGCACATACCCTGTTCTACTACACCTGTATGTAACACATTCACATGGATAACAGTGCTGTACAGGCCTCATATATGTCTGTGTCCCACACATGACACTCACACCCCTTGCTACTGTAATGACAGCACATAGGTGCATGTATTGTACATGGCATTACATACACTTATTACAGGTTATCAGACTGTGTTGTGTGTCCTGGTTATTAGGGCTAAGCTATGCTTAGCAAGTATCAACATTGCTGCAATATTAGCTTAGCAAGTATCAACATTGCTGCAATATAACAGTTAAGCTGATTTGCACACTGGTAAGCACAGCCTACACTGTGAAAGTGCTTGTACGTTTACCCATAGCTTAGCACCACTTAGCTTCACGCAAATCTGTGCAAACCCACTTAAAGCTGCTCAAAACTGCCTTAACCACTCTGTATCTAACAGCCCTTGTCCTGCCCAGCAACAAAATGAACAGCCCTTGCAAATCTTGAACCCAGGACCCTTTACACTGAAGTCACAACACTTAACCACTATGCCATGACCATTGTGAAGACTGCTGTTGTTTTACTAATATAGCTGCCACTACATATATTGAGTAGTACTGAACATTTACCTGTAGTTCCTAACTTGTGTAGTTCTTGTTATTAATATGACTGTTGCATCACATATGTTGTTTTATCATAATGTGCACATAGCAGATACATACAGTGAGATACATGTGGGAGGGTATACACAACCGTGACATTTACTCATGACAGGAATATGGTTGTATACATATAATAGGTCTATATATGTCTACATGTACATATGTACATATGAGTGTGTGTATATATATATATATATATATATATATATATATATAAATATATAAATATATACATATTTATATATATATATATATATATATATATATATATATATATATATATATATATAATATATATATATATATATATACACATACATATGTGTATACATAGGTATACATATATGTATATATAGATATATGTGTATATAGATATATGTGTATATAGCTATATATGCATTCACATCCTATGTGTACAGATATGCCTAGTTATGATGGTATATATGTAGATATCTATAACTATATGTGCATACATATCTGTTCTGATATACCTACTACTGTCAATATATTTGTAGATATCCATACATATATGTGCATATGTATCACTATCTGTATATGTGTAGACATATATTGTTCTGTATATGTATATATCTGGATGTGTATATGTGTATCTATGTACATATACATACCCATCCATATATGTCAATATGTATATGTGTAATTATATATATAGATATCTGGATAATTATATGTACATATATTTTCACCATATGCCCTGAACATGGAGTGTAGCCCTACCTCAGCCCCTATAGTCCCAACTTTGTAGTGCAAGGGGATGTCAGATATGTATAGCAGGTATATTAGTAGACTATAGCTACTGTAATAGGGATTGTCTTCACAGACATGGTGTGTGTGTGTGGAAGGTCACATCTGCTTTTCACATGTGTGCCATTGGCTACTGACAGACATCCTAAGGACATCATAGTACAGTACCGCTGCTAGCATGTAATGCTCTTGTGGACTACAGCAGAGATATTGCCAATATATGTGGACATTCTGACACACTCTGTACAGTCCAGAGGTATACACAGAACTCCTTAGTGCAAAACATCTGGACCAAGCCTGACAATATGGATGTTAACAGCCATGTAGATGGGTATAACACATAATGACTGGTATACATTTGCCCCCATAAGTTATGCATTCACACAGCCCTGTCTGTTCTGACACATAATAACTGCTGGTACAGGGGTGCTATGGCCACATACTATGCACTAGATATTGACATACATCTGTACAGCATCCCACTGCTCTGTCTGACATACACGACTGTTAAGGGAGGCCCGGCCACAGTATAACTGGCAAGTATCTGAACATGACATCTCACTAGGCATGTAACAAAACACTGGCCTACATCTCCTATGGGGGAATGCACATGTACCTGCACATATAGCAGGCTCTACAGGCATGTCACAGCACAGGGTAAGAGACACCTGCATGAAAGTGCTTAACCACAACCAATGTGAACACAGTCACAGCTACATATGGTAAGCTAGCATAATATTACAGCACATGGAATATCTGTTCAACACCATCCTCATATGTGCCACTCACACACACTAACCCTACATATACTGGGCCACTACACAGTGTGGTCTGATGCCTGTCTGTGGTATGGGACATGTGTATATATGGCCCTACAAACATGTAAGCCAATACAGTAACATACAGTGGAGCAGCATGTAACATCAGATAGGACGGGACCTAGAACAATGACATCTACCACAGTCTGTACACAGGGCAAAGTACATAATAATACACACACTGTCAACATTCACCATAAGTACATACTGTACAAACAACCACAGAATGTCCAGGTTATGTCATCAAATATAAACCCTACTGTACATAACATGTGTAGCAGTCTGATATCTCACTGGCTTGTTACCAGATATGATGACACTAATTATGGTGTACAGCACATATGCACCTCTTAATGCATGAAATATGTACAAAGGTTGACAGAGTTGTGGCTGGAAGCACATACACAGGGCCAATATTGACATGTTGCTGTGATAACCTCATACATTTACTGCTGTAACAGGGTTTGTTGCAACATATGTCCTATGAGGGACATGACGTCCCTAACTGTCACGGCTTTCACCATCTACAGAGTGCAAGCCTCACACTAACTTCTGCAGTTCACAGATAGATGCTCTGTGGGTAACACATGAAACCAAAGGCACCACACACTGCCCAGTCTCCAGATGACCCTACAGATGGGGATTCCACATAAACATAGAACTGACATTGCAGGCATTAAAACATGTAGGACAGCCATATCCACACACACACTGTTAAACCAACATTACTCCAAATGCAGTATAGTAGCACTTACAGTCTGTAGTCAGGTCAGGCACATCCCCCTCCTGTGTGTTGCCCTGTTTCCATAGTATATATTGTTAGAGGTAAATCCCCAATCCATCTGAGATGCTGTTTGCCAAACAACAGATCGAGTTCCTGCTCACAGTGAATGAAAAGGTCCAACACCAACATGATGTTCCTAGATATTGGAGTGTGTTTCCATGCAATTGGCTATGGGAATGTTACCACAGCTGTTCCACATACAATCAGCTAGGGGAGTGCTTAAATTTGTGCAGAGGCCATCAGCTGATCATGAGCATCACTTAAAATACACATGCTGCTGCCTAAGCAAAGCAGGAGTAGGTCTCCACATCCACCAGACAGGGAGCGAGAGAGGCAGGCAGAGGCAAAGACAAGTCAGGGAGGGGTGGGAGAGTAAAACTTAAGGATGTATGTGTCATACACCTACCAGCACAGGGTGTCAAACCCCTGACGACTATGTAGTGCTATCACATTTCTATGCAGTTATTGGATGCGCCACATAGGTCACATGTTGCAGAGCCCTCAGAATGTATATGCGATGGTGAGTGACATCTGCAACAGGGATATGGTAGCTATACGGTAGGTGTAGTACACATGCCTGTCTGCATGAACAGGTGCCAGCGTCAACACAGCTACATTCTCACAGGGATGAACACACACTGACACACTTGGCAGGGCCAGGAATACAACCCATCACTAGTGAGATTGCCACAACACGTTACTGTGCAGGTATCACATGCACCACAGCGTTCATATGGAGGTTATATGGGCAAAGGGTATGGGGAGGTGTCTGACATCAGACAGCATGCTTCAGTATGCCAACGGGGGTTGCAGTGAGTGTGAATGTGAACATACGCATCATACAACACACACACACACACACACACACACACACACACACACACACACACACACACACACACACACACACAGTGCCAGTACTGACATGCATTGGTGCATTGATTTACAGGTGTGTAGTGGTCAACTGTGCCATACAGCTATACAAGGCTAGATGATGGGTATACCTTGGCATCAGGCCACATGATAATGGTCTGCATTGTGGCTCACGGGTGTAGTTTCTGGATTTGCCCACATGGGTGGGTATTGTATTCACCATCCAGTCACCTGGGTGACTATTGTGTGTGGCCAGTGCTGTGCATTGCTTGCCATGTATGTGTTCCTTAGTCCATGACATGGATGGTGTCTGTGATGTGCACACCTCCCACATGCATGTACAGTGACATGTGGAACTGTACTTGGGGTGTCTGGCCCATGTTGTGTACACAGATTATCATCAGTTGTGCCAGTCTTGGCCTCACATGGTGGAAACTGGTAATAGACACCAGGTTTACCCTGCACCTACATTGACAGCATGCTAACGGCATTCCCTGGTGTCAGTTTCATCTGTCCATACAGGGCATGTTTTCAGGCATGGTATGTCATTTGTAGGTCACATTTGGTGGCACCACAGGTGTTGAAGGTTTCCAGTGGGGAACATGGAGAAGGTGTACTGTCTGCATGTATGTGCCTACTGGACAGGAGGACAGGATGCCATGCCCTCTGTAGGCCACTGCAATCACTCCATAGTTACTATCAGTGGGCAAAATGCACTGTACTACCAACATAGCAGCTGTTGCCTAGGCAAGTGTGTGTGTGTGTGTGTGTGTGTGTGTATGTGTGTATGTGTGCATGTGTATTAGACATGGGTTGAGAGTGTTCTCTGGCTAATACTAGGGTTGCTAACTTTGCCTGGCCTTGATGTCACATGTATGGGTATGGATCTGCACCCTAGCCTCTCGGCTATTTCACATCTATTATCCTTGTCTGGTGGACATTGTGATATATACTAGGCTCACCATATAAGAAATTTGCAAAACCTGTTCCACATTGGGCCTAGTTGTTACATACTCACAACCACCTCCAGACAGGATACGAGTTACAAACACAGACACACACACACACACACACACACACACACACACACACACACACACACACGCACACACGCACGGTATGTCTGGGATTAGAACTCTGACCTAACTAGTTTGTTACACTACAGCAGTATGCAGTTATAGTACACGCCACAGAGATTACTGGAGTACTCCTTCCCCAAAGCTGTATTTCACATTGGATGACATCAGCAGGATTGCCAAAGTAGGACATTCAAATTGCAGTGAGTGTGGCTAGGCTAAAATGCACTGCTCCCTACACAAACATTGAAACACTCACAAAACATCCACAACCAACATGTGTGGGTATAAAATAAAACCCCTAACAGAGGTCTATGTCACACTACAGCATGAAGCTGTTATAGGATGCACCACAAGGATTACTGGAGAACTCCTTCTCCAAAGGTGTATTTCACATTGGATGACATCAGCAGGATTGCCAAAGTAGGGCATTCGAATTGTACTGAGTGTGGCTAGGTTAAAATGCATTGCTCCCTACACAGACATTGAAACACACACAAAACATCCAGAACCACCATGGGTAGGAATAGAACTCTACCAGAGTTCTATATCACACTACAGCAGTACACAGGTATGGCATGTGTTATGGAGATTACTGGGCTACAGCCTTCCCAGAGGTATATTTCTAGGTGGATGACATCAGCAGCCTTACCAAAGTAGAGCATTTGAACTGTATGCACTGTGACTACCCTAAAAAGCATTGCTCTCTACAAAGACAGAGTCAGACACACACACACACACACACACACACACACACACACACACACACACACACACACGCACACTTACTTGCCATTTCTGGTTTGAACTCCTACTTAATTTATCATACTACAGTTATAGGACGTGCTATGGAGATTACTGGGCTACAACCTACCTGGAGGTGTATTTCTAGGTGGATGACATCAGCAGCCTTGCCAAAGTAGAGCATTCAAATTGTATGGAGTGTGACTACCCTAAAAAGCATTGCTCTCTACACAGACAATGTCAGACAGACACAAACACACACAGACACACATACACACACACACTTGCCAAGTCTGAGATTAGAACTCCTACCTAAGTTATCACACTGCAGCAGTATGCAGTTATGGTATGCGCTATGGAGATTACTGGGCTACAACCTTCCCAGAGATGTATTTCTAGGTGGATGACATCAGCAGCTTTACCAAAGTAGAGCATTTCAATTGTAGGGAGTATGACTACCCTAAAATGCATTGCTCTGTACACAGGCAAAGACAGACAGACAGATACACACACACACACACACACACACACACACACACACACACACACACACACACACACACACAGTTGCCAAGTCTGGGATTAGAACACCTACCTATTTTATCACACTACAGCAGTACACAGTTATGGTACATGCTATGGAGATTACTGGGACACAACCTTCCCAGAGATGTATTTCTAGGTGTATGACATCAGCAGCCTTACCAAGGTAGAACATTTCAATTGTAGGGAGTGTGACTACCCTAAAACGCATTGCTCTCTACACAGACACAGACACACACACACACACAAAGTTACCATGTCTGGGATTTGAGCTTCTACCTAACTAGTTTATCCCACTACAGTATTACACAGTTATGGGACGCGCCATGGAGATTACTGGGCTACAACTCTCCCAAAGGTGTATTTCACAGTGGATGACCTCAGCAGACTTGTCATAGTAGGGCTATGGAGAGGACAGTGTGTGTGCATGGGCCATAACCCATTCATCTAGAGGTTGACACACCACATGCGGGCACACACAGGGTCATATTTCACAGGTATGTGTATACAGCTGCTAGATGACTACCTCCTTGTACAGTCATGTTGCACAGCTAGCACATACACCACATAGTCTGTAATGCTGACAGGTACTGGTGGCTAGTATCTGCAGTGAGTGACATCTGAACCTCATGTGGTTGGGGCCCTTTGGCTGTGTGGTGGGTGGGACAGGCCTGGATGGCTCCTTGTCACAGTCACCTTCTTCCACACATCTATGTACATCTACCTTTGGCTTATTATAGTGTGTTGTCCTTACATATATGTCTGTATTCCTATCCACTGTGTGTGCAAGGCATGGGTGGTGTATACTGATGAGTGTCTGCACTAACAACTGCGACTGCCAAATATGTCTAGTCCACTGGTATTTGCAGACATGGCCTTCATGTGTTTACGTGTGTGAGCATGCCCAGCATACCCATCTGTATTTAATGTGTGGATCGAGTCCAGGTAGTTTGTACTACAGTGCTGACCTTTGTGGTGTACACCTACAGGTAGCATGCTGTTTCTGCAGGGTATCCGTTGAGGATTTGGCATTGACTGTTACTATATTTCTGCATAGGTTGGGGGGGCTCACCTGACTATTTCTACATTTCTACACAGGATTGGGGGGGCACACCTGACTGTTATTACATTACTACATTGGATGGGGGGCACACCTGACAATTTCTACGTTTCTACACAGGCTTGGGGGGGGCACACCTGACTGTTATTACATTACTACATAGGATGGGGGGGCACACCTGTCTATTTCCACATTTCTACACAGGATTGGGAGACACACCTGACTGTTATTACATTACTACATAGGATTGGGGGGGCACACCTGTCTATTTCTACATTTCTACACAGGATTGGGGGGCACACCTGACTGTTATTACATTACTACATAGGATGGGGGCACACCTGTCTATTTCTACATTTAAACACAGGATTTGTGGGGCACACCTGACTATTATTACATTACTACGTAGGATGGGAGGGCACACCTGTCTATTTCTACATTACTACACAGGATTGGGGGGCACACCTGATTGTTATTACATTACTACATAGGATGGGGGGCACACCCGACACTTGTACACATTTGCTATGACTGTACTGGTATGTCAGGTACTACATTTCATTCTGCATTCTTACCAATCACACTGACTAGAAGCATACCAGTGTACTACAGATCTTAGCTGTGGTTGCCTTAAATATTAGTGTCTGACTTCCTACCCTTCAGAACTAACATCCCACTGCCTGATCTGCTGTAGTCTGTCTGTGTAGGCCTGGGGGGGTAACCATAGCCATCATACAGGGGCCATAGCACAGGCTCTGTTTGGGTTTGTCTACACCTGTCCTGCTTGCTGAGACTATTGTTGGGTATGTGAACCTCCCTGACTGGCATGTGTGAGTCATGTGGACACACATGTCACCCAGCACATTTCCTGCAGTGGATTTTGTCACCCTGTGTAGTACTGGCTACTATGGTGATTCCAGTATGTGTTACAGATATCTTGGTGCCACAATGGGTGTCTACTTTCTACTGCCATAACATTCAGCCACCCAATTGCCTTGCATGCTCACATCCATACCATAGATACAAGTAACAACATATTCTACTCCATTTGGCAATTGGTAGGTTGATTGACCTACCTTGAGGGTGTGCCAGAATTGCGGATGGTGCTGGATGGCTGCCTATGTTGGATGCACATAGTACACTCCCTATACATGGTTGAGCACAGGTAGTGTCATGTTTGACATCCCTTTTACTGTATGTGCGAGTCAGAGAGAGGTGTCATTCCCTGGGTCCCTACTGTGTCAGTGTATGTGCTATGCGTTGTCACTTTGCCGCAGCCTCAGCATACTGGGCATGTCTCCATCTGCCTACTGGGGCAGGCTCAGGTTGTTCCTCCTCTGAGTCACTCTGTGCCTGTGCAGGCCTTGGCATTGGTGGGGGTTGCATGGCCCTGCCCCATGCTGTTCCTGCTGTAGCTGTTTTCGCAGGATCATATTGTGTAGCATGGCACATACCATAACAATTTGGATACATGTAGCTGGTGAATACTGCAAGGCTTCACCGGATGTGTCAAGACACCAGAACCGTGACCTGAGAATAATAACCACATGCTCTATTATAAGTCTGGTTTGTGCGTGTGCCTCATTATGGCATTCTTGTTCAGGTGTGTATGCATTTCTGATGGATGTCATCACCCATGGCTCCAGTGTGTAACCAGCATCCCCCACTAGGTGACCGTAGGGGATGTTCCCATTGGCAAATCTCTGGTACAGCTGTGTTAGATGCCATATGTGGGAATCGTGATAGCTTCCAGGGAAGACAGCACACACATTCATTATAATGCCCTGGGCATCACAGATGACCTGACAGTTGATGGAGGGGATGCCCCTGCAGTTGATGTAGGCCCTACCCTGATCACTGGGTGGTGCTTTGATGCATATGTGCGTGCAGTCTATAGCACCCACTACCTCAAGGTATTCTGCTATTTGGTGGAAGAGACACATATTGCTTGCCAACACCTCACGGGTATTGGGGAAATATACGTGCGCACTGGCATGTGCTGACATGGCATCTAGGAACTGGTGGAATACTCTGGATGTTGATGCCTGTGAGATCCCCATGATATCCCCAGTTGAGCTTTGGAAGGTACCTGTGGCTTGTATTCCTAGGCCTACACATACCTTGGTATCCACTGGGATGGGTTCCCCTTGGTCAGTTTGGTGTGTCAGGTGTGGCCGGCACAGCTCAACAATTTGCTGTAGGAGGTCTCTGTCCACCCTATAGCACTCCACTATCTCCAGCTCATGTAGCCCCTGATAGGTTACCCTGGGTCTGTACACTCTTCTCCATCTCCTCACTGTGGGTTGATTGGCAGCATTCATATCCTCACCACCCTCAGCCTCTTGCACATGTTGTACTATGCTGCCTGCTGCAGCCCCTCTCATTTTGTAGGTTTATTTGTTAAAATTTCCCCACTTGTATACACCAGTGGTGTAGAGTGTGGGAAAAACCTGAGGGGGAGGTGTTTGCATAGCTTATAATAGTGTTCTGGGCTGGTCTGGTCTGCTGCCTGTGTAATTGGCTGATTCTGATACATTTCACCTACCAGCTATGCTAGTTCTCCTTGATTACCTTCCTACTGCTGTTTTCCCTTTCCATTGCCTTCCTGTTTAAGCCCGGAGGCGCGCTGCTCAAATGAGTGCTCAAATGTGCACATAGCTGCTATTTCCTGGTTTAACTTTCTTTTTCTTCCTTTAAAACCCGGTGCACAGTGCGCACACCCGCTTATGCAATGTAAAGCGTGCCATCAGATTCAGACACACCCCCTAGCTTAGCTGTGCTAAGCTATGAGCAAACCCAAACCACAGGACTCCAATCCACTTACAGTGTGCCTGACACACACACCCATGATGTCACCTAACTCCTAGGCTTGCAACAAGCTATTCCTACTCTTACACTGTTGGGACCTGACTAGCATGCTGGGAAAACTGGGATTCACTATCATTCCCCTCATTTGCATAGGATTGCCTGCTAATGCATCGTTACATGTCTCACACTGAGCCACCCCCTTTAACAACCACTACTCACTGGCCATGATGTCTTCTGCCTGCCATTGACTTGCATGGCAGAATTGTGATTTTAGTTAGAATGCTTGATTTAGGGTTATTTTGTTATTTTCCCCCGATCCCATTTGCACGCCGCTGCCCTACGCTTAAACAGCTGAGATCGGCTAAAAAAATAAAAGTTGTTTTTTTTATTTTTTAGCATGTTTGCAATGCCAGTGGCCTTATACTTGGCTACTGGCATTCTTCCGACATGATATGCAGCCTTTATTTGGAGCTGTCACAACTCTGTTTTGGATTTTGCAGAAATGTACTCGGTTACTAACCGAGTACATTTCTGCAGATTGCACTAGTCTTGCATGGCTGGTTGCAAGCTTCCTGGATCACAAATTCACCTAATTTGCATGGATTTCTCCTGCAAATGGGATGATTTGCATGCAGGGGCTTAGTCCATGCAGGACTAGTGAAGGAGAGCTCTTGCACGCTCCTGCAGGCTGTTCCTGGATCGCACGGCAGACATATTGCCTGCTAGAGCTCCTGCACTGATCTTGCATGCCATGCAAGGAATAGAGAATCTGGGGGCGAGTGTTAATGACAGTGGGGAATATAGTTAAACTGTGTGCACTGATGTGTTTTTAATCCCCTTTTCTTTCTAGTGATGTTATTAAGGTTGTATAAATTTCCCCTGCTTATTCGATGCTTAAAAAAGTCTTTCAGTTAAAATGTGACTTGCAGAATGTGTCCATGAGCCTTCTGTGTTTAAAAACTTTCTTTTCAGTCTATTTTCCCATCAAAATTACTTCAGAATAGTTAAAAGAATGTTTTCAGCTTGCCTGAAGCTTCTGTGTATCCGTGCTTCACTCTGAATCCTTCCTGAAGAGTTTCTAAGTCAGAGGAACTGCAATGTGACCTTTAACCCCTCAGAAGCAGGAAACTTGCAGAACACAGAAAACAATTGCTAAAACAGACTATTAAATGCTCTAGCTTTTAAAATGATATTTCCCAGCATTAAGGACACACTGTAAGTAGTGTAATTTAATATAATAGTAATTCATTACACTTCTGAATGGCTTATTTTAGCTATATACACCTGGAACATCTGTTTAATTATTGAAGTGGGGATTAAGTAAAATGAAGCAAAAGGGTGCATATTTGATATGGGACATATAGAAGTATTCTCATTAAACCTCAAGCATAATACATAATCCATAATGGGACTGCTGCATATCCGCAAGTCAAGCTCCACTCGAGTAACCCGGACACGTGACCTCAGCTTGGTCTGTGAGATCAGTAGGATTTGTGTCCCAGAGAGTCCCTCTTCTGTGGAATAGACTCATACTCCACATCAAGCAGAGTATCTCGTTAACCCTTTCTAAGCACAACCTGGATAACTGGATGGGGAACAGAAAATACACCCCTGGGATTCCACCTGTGTCCCTGCTGGACAGGGACATCTCGGGTGCTGACTTGTTGGAACAAGGGCTAAATTCTTGACTAGGCCTGTAAGAGCATCAGGGCCAAAAGCCTAGTAACTTCCTATGATCCATAAATGTATACTTAATAGTTGAGTAGAAATTTGTGTTAAATGTTTTTAACATTACTGCTGTGTGTCCTATTCCCTCTTTAGCTGGTACACTTATTTTTTTAAATATAATTATGAAGTTTTTAATAAGTATTATTTCTAGTTGAAGCATTTGTTCTTACTAGATAATGCTGTACCACCACTTTATTAGTCAGAAGACTCAGATATGTGTTTTATATAGGGAATAGCAGAATAACATACGTTGGAAAACACATACAATTTCATTAAGATAACTTATATTTCTGCACAAAATACAGACATTAGCAGTCTGCTTTATAATTCAGCCTTGTTATATAATGAATATGAGTGTAAATAGCCAAAATCTATGCAGACATTTTTCACAAGCTTCTAGTTTATGTGAAAGATTAGATGAGAATTTATAATCAGTTATAAGGTTTTTGGAGTGAATGTGGTGGAAATGTAAGTAAAAAATATAAAATAAATAAAAAAGTGTAATAATTACAGGTAATCTGTTTGTTATGCCATGTTGTACATATAACACATGAGTGTTATGTTGGTTAAATTACAGGCAATGTACCTTACAAAATACATTATTTACTCATAACATAGATTTTTTTTAATTCATATAAATATAAAATACATTATTTACTCATAACACATATTTTCTTAATTCATACAAATACTTCAAATATTAAGAATGCTCTGAGCATATCTTCAATGTGATAGTTAATATATAAGTAAATGTTATGTATAATTAATTATTACAAATGAATAGTTATTTACAAGTTCTTCTATTTGACAAGTCTTATATATTAACCTTGTTCTGTAGTTTGTTTTCTAGTAATTTAACATATTCTTAAAAAGTGTAAAATATTTATTTAAACATTTCAGTTTATGTACATAGAAGTAGTAGTGGTAACAGTGTGATTGGCTGTGTT
This sequence comes from Protopterus annectens, assembly GCF_019279795.1. Classification (NCBI taxonomy): domain Eukaryota; kingdom Metazoa; phylum Chordata; order Ceratodontiformes; family Protopteridae; genus Protopterus; species Protopterus annectens. The sequence goes on from NC_056746.1 coordinate 430,929,502, forward strand.
ATAGTGTTGTTAGTAAGTGGCTTGTATCAACTTTTCATCAAGACTGGAATACTTTATTCCATGTTGTAGGTTAAAAATGTTTTTAATTCTGAATTTTTCACATCATCCTTGCTGTGTTTGTCTATAACAAGTTTTTCTTTTGTTAGCATAATGTTTAATGCACTAAACCATTTCACAGTAGTTTCTATACATATTGTTTCAATAAATGTCAGGATATAAATGCCTTTCATTAAATATAAATGGGTTAAATAACCATTTAAAGAGGGGTAGTTTGAATAACTACTTAACTCTATATAAAGCAGACATTGCTTTTCTACAGGAATCTCATTTATTGATTAAATATTTAAATAGATTGCTGTTAAAAGATTATGCAGTTTTAATTCACTCTCAGTCTGCTTCAAAAAGAAGTGTTTTTATTCTTTGGATAAAAAAAAGTCAGGTCTACCTAAAATAGTGGATTCCTATTCTGACAAGAATGGTATCCTTGGATTGGTGGTAACAGAAATTGATAAAAATACTATATCCGTATAAATACTTATTGGATTCCTCAGGTTGGTTCTAAAACAGTTAATAAATGCTTAGATATTATAACACTGTACGCTAAAGGAGAAATGTTGATAGCTGGTGATTTTAACTGCATCCTATCAGACAAAGACACTACAAATGTTAAACAAATCAGGCTGTCTTCAGTAGCAAACCATTTAAATCATTATATTAATATAATGTATATGAGAGCTATATCAGATTTAAAACTTGATGGTTCTTTAAAATATTCTCACTATTCTTTTATATTTGGGACTCAAACCAATACTGATAAAGTATTGGTATCCAATGCGTTATACCCCAAAATAGAAAATGTACTAGTAGTTTTGTGTTCCTTATCTGACCACAATGCTATTACATATAAAGTATCTTTAAGTCCACACAATTTAATTTTTTTGCCAAAGACTCCCAGCATATATAACTAAAATAAAAGGCTCTAATGGATAGCTATTAAGAGATAAGTAAATTTATGGAATTTAACAATAATGATGAAGCCACTGATGTCATACTATGGGACACATTGAAAGCTTACATATATGGTAAAGTAAAGAACCGGTATATTTTTAAAAGAAAGGAATGAGGTAAAGAGTTAAATGCTCTCCAAGCTGGAATTGATAAATTAAAATTAAACCTTAAACCAAATGATAAAGCTGTAAGCACACAGTTGAAAAATATCAATTAGAAATACCTAGAAATCTTACATCATAAGATTTCCATTAATTTAGAAAAAATTAGATTACAGTCATATTCAATAAACTCCAAGAGCCTTCATAGAGAAGTATTAGATTGAAAAACATGAATAAAATAAACCATATCAAGGAGATTGTTTATAAAGAAGGGAATACGACTATTAAAGCTATGGATCTGAAAGATATATTCAAATATTTTAGAAAATATTATGAAGAAATTAATAAAACAAAGACAAACCTGTGTAACAGCAACTTATGGATAGTTTTTTAAAAGAAAACATACATAATCAACTATCAAAAGAAAAGAAAAGCAAGATTAATAAGTCCCTTTCCTTGAAGGAATTAAAAATCTTAAAACTACTGAAGCACCAGGCATGGATGGGATAATTTCTATGCTGTATAAACTTTTACCTGATAATATTTAAAAAAAACATTAAATGCTTTTGAAAATATTGAGTACATCTAATATTCTCCCATTATGGAGATATTCTCTTATTACACCCATTTTGAAATCAGATAAGGATCCTGCTCTATGTTCTTCTTATATACCTATATCACTTTTAAATGTAGACTATACAATTTTCATGTCTACATTAGCAAAAAGATTAAATCAAATGTTCATTGTTTTAGTAAATGAAGATCATATTGAGTTTATAGTTAATAGGAAAGTTCAAGATAATATATTAAGACCCTTCTTTGATTGATATGGCAAACACAAATAAAAAAGAGTTATTCTTAATAAAGTTAATTAAAAAGCTTTATGATAGCTCAATTTCTTTTGTCAAAGTAGGCTCCTTTATATCTAGCCCCTTTGATATCTTAAAAGGTACCAAGCAGGGATGCCCTTTATTCCCTTTGTTCTTTGCACTTATTATAGAGCCGTTTGCTAACTATATAAGATCTAACATAAACATTAAATGTTTTAAAATAAATGAAAACTTTTATTTTAAAATTCACTTTTTGCTGATAACATTCTGTTTACTACTGGTAATATTGAACTCTTGTTGTATAATATAGTTAGCTCTATGGATTCTGAAAAGATTTTAGGTCTGAAATTTAATCACAATAAATTAAAAACCTTGCTTATAAACAAGGGGTAACCACTAAGTTAAACTCTTACAAAAATGTGGCTGGGACAATTTACAGTTTAAATACTTAAGAACTGCTATTGAGACTAATAATAAACAAATCAATTTTAGTTAACTACCAAAACCTAATTGATACAATATCCAAATTAACAGACAACTGGAATAAATTAATTTTCACATTTGAAGATAGACTTACATTGATCAAAATGGTAATCTTCTCAAAAATGTTAACCTTTAGTCAGCAATTAATTCTTCCCCTTCCAAACAGTAAAAACAAAATAAACTCTATTTTACTAATATTCTTATGGTATCCATAAAAAAGCAAAAATCTCCTTAGACTGGAACATGAAAAGTTGGGAGGAAGAAGTCATTGGTTTTCCCAATATTGACTTATATTCTAAATCTGTAATTATTAAAGTAATACTCCAGTGGCTTGATTCCTCTTATGTTTCTTGTTGGAAATCAATACATGAAAATATACTAACAGATATTAACAAATCTATAATAGAGACTTAATGCAAATTTGGACATCAATACCATTTTTTTGTGGGGGTTAAAGACTATATATTAAATTAAAAACATATGTTTACTCTCTACCCTTTCATAAATCAAGTTCTATTAATATCCAAGAGATTATGAATTCAAATCATCTAATCAAAGATCTACTACTAATATTATTTCCAATAGTTTTCACAAATTGGATGCTTAATATCTTTTAATACAAAGAAAATTTTTGACTTAAAGAATAGTAATTTAATTTATTGGCATCAGTTTCTGACTGGGAATAAAATGCACTCAGCTGATTGTCTGATTACTAAATACAGTCTGGAAAATAGTAGTTGATTAGGTATACACGCATGTAAGGAATATATTCGAGACAAAATTAAAATAGCATTAGACATGCAAACTAAAACTATTCCAAAAATCCTAGTCTTCTTTTCTAATACAACTAATAATCCATCTAAAGGTAAGTCATACTTGTCAGTCATATACAAGATTATTAGAATTGAATTTGCTCCCCCTGAATTGTCATACTGGGACTACTCTACAAAAACAAAGAAGAATTTTCTGGGAAAAGTAAGAAACTATCTTTACACTCTGCAGGAGAATGAACATCATCTCTATATTGGAGGATTTATACATGGAAATTTTTACACAGAGTTTTTCTAACACCCCACAAAATTGCTGTTATAATGCCCCAATCACAGACATCATACCAGTATCACAAATATCTGTTCTTTGTTCTGTCCTAGGTATTGCTAGGAAAGTTATAACTAAAAACCGGAAATGAAAAACTACTCTCTCTCTTTTACTAGTGAATTTATCTGTCTAGCCAAATCTGTTGGTAAAAATGAATTATTGACCATAAAAATCAGAACTAAAATGTAACTCATCAATACATAGCATGGCAGAAATTTAATGATCTATTAGAAAAGCACTAATGGTTTTGTGTGTTTATAGTTTTGCTTCATTTTGTTTCAAATTGCTGAATTATTGTTGGAATATGTAAAATCAAATAAAAACTTAAAAAAAAAAAGAAAATATGTATCTACACAGCACTGGTACCAAAGAGATCCAACGGCAAGAGATTAAAAAGAGGGTATATTAGCATACATTATTAATGTACTTCACCCTTCATGTACAGGTAATGCAGTTATTAAACATAGTGCAGTTTTGACTATAGCTGCAAGAGTAGTCTAGGCTATTGCAGCAGGAGAATGGAAAATGTGCAACAGTTTGTTAAAGTTCTATGTTATTTGCATTTTTGTGATTTGAACAGCATAACTAAGGTGTACATAACATATACTTTAACAATTAGAGTTCTCTTCCTAGTTTTTACATTGTTTAGTATAGAAGAAATGTGATTGATTGAAACTTGTCATGTAGTTTATTGTAGAACTTTTAAAATATTTTTGCGAATGCTATTTAAGGTATGATGAAGAATGAATGTTTTAGAATGTTTAATCTTTAATAAAAAGCATCATATAGTTCTGATGCAGTGTGCTATATTATTTCTTTACTGCAATAACTAAGAAATATTTTACTGAGCACTGCTTTTTGAATAATTACTTTGTAATGTAACCTAATGGTTTCATTATGTCTCAGTGGCTCCCCAAAGCTCATAATATAAAGGCTTAGAAAAACAAAACAAAACAAAATAGGTCAGGTCTCATAAGATCAGGCACAAACCATCACAGATCACAGCAACTTGAGTTCATGAAAAATATGAACACATTCAACTTTTGTTAATGATTGTTTTATTTATTTAGTTTTTTTGCATTACAAGACCCTTATACCCCTCATGTTGGGAGCATTGTCTCCCATCCCTCTTTTCTTTACTACTCTCTCTCCAAGGTTACTACAGCCTGTAGAAATAGCAATAAGTATGCAATTTACACAAACACACAGACACACATAACTATATCTATGTGTGTGTGTGTGTGTGTGTGTGTGTGTGTGTGTGTGTGTGTGTGTGTGTGTATATATATATATATATATATATATACATTTATATATGTGTGTGAAATACACACACACACACACACACACACACACACACATGCACCTCTCTCTGACATGCATACACAGATGTGTATTGTACACATAACATATATATAAATGCATGCATGAGCACATGCATATGATAAACATCCCTCAGTTTGACATGAGGATATCAAATGTCTGCCTGTCTGTTCTTCCCCAGTGTAAATGACATGCTCCAGGTTTTGGCAAAAAGCAAGTTGTAACCTATGCACAGGTATAGTCAAGGCATACTGCAGACCAATATAATATAACATCAGCAAAAAAGTAAAGTTAGAAATTAAGTTATGACAAGAATGTGTTTATCTTCAAGTAATAGTTTCATGTGGACCACATCTCTGAGCTGTTCAGATTTTCACAGAATGTTCAAATTTTTGTCTCATATTTTTATTCTGCTCCTCATAAAATTGGAGGTTCCCTGGGAAATTGCTGATTATTGAAGTCACTAAATAATGGCAATATATTTGAATTTCAGACTTCATAGCCTTCATAAAAATGTGTGTTAATGCAAAATCTTGCTATTCTATCAATTTTCTAAGTTTGTAAGAGGGATATTTAAAATCTGTCCCTGATTTTTGGCCTTTGTCCCCATTGTTTTTGTCTTCATCCAGATTTTTTTCACTTAGGGGTTATGAGGTATTACTGTGACAGAAAAGAGAAACAGACCATGTATCACAGAAACACTATATTTTTATCACTGATGGAATATCTGAACTATGAAGTAATTTTCAGGTTTCTTCCTCAATGTTCCAGATTTATGCCATGTGGTTTTAACAACAAAATGAGAACAAATTCCTCCTAGGCATTTTATTCCACACAAAGTAATGAAAAGCATTTTCAGCAAACCTTCTTTTCAATGCCTCTACATTTGGTATGCCCCATCTCTATTGTATATTGTGCTGTTACAAATTATAGCTCTCAGCCTGGATGCATGTTTGTTAAGCTAAATCTAAGACTGTAATGTGACAATTGCATGAGTCTAAGCAAGTGTAAAACTTATGGCTATTGTTATTTGTGGAAGACACTTGGCATTAAATGCATGTCTTTCTAGAAGATAGTGGCAGTCATGACATATTACAACTTATCTAAAATGGTAAGGTTTAATCAGAAGTTCAAGCCTGAGTTACCACAGTCCTTCTCACTAAGGGCTCTGTCTAACAGAGACACTATTCTTCCTGCCTTGTGCTTACCCCTGGTGTGGCTGGAGACATGAATCACAGATAAGATTTTACATGTTTGCTACACTTTTAGTTTCATAGTATGGGACAACCACTTCACAACCAATGAGAGCATTAGTTAAGCGAAGCATATATGATAGAGGCTGTTGTCGCATATGTTTTTCATTTTATCAGCCTAAACAATAGCACTTATCACAATTTTATTGTTTTATTAAACTTTTTACTGATCTGCAAAAAAGTACACTAATCCATTCAGTGACACAAAGGCTGGTTGTTACCCGGTGTTTATAACAATGCAGCATACAGTTTAGAAGGGAAAACAGGGTAAATATAAGAAAAAAAGCACAAAAGAAGTGAAAACCATGCCTTGGCCCAAAGTGTAATATGATTTCATACTATTAATTGTCCAATTAAATGTTTACAGTATGGCACTCTAGCATGCAAATTACATTTAATATTAGAATATGTGCTATAGACAAAAAGAGTCATGTGTATGTACATGTGTGTGTGAGTATCTGTGTGTGTTTTCAAGTGTGTAAATGAAAGCACGGGACTTTTGGAGGTAACCACTTGGCTTTCACAATGTTAAAATACTTTTTTTAACTTCAGTAGTTTCATAACTGGTTTGCTCAGATTCACAGATGTGCTTCACTTTTTAATTCTACTACAAAATTATATTTATATTCCTTTAATTAATAAAAATACTAGTTAATGCACTTTACTGAATATGGAGTAAATGAAGGACAGCTGCTCTCCATAAAGCAATAATCAACTAGATACTACATGTACGGAAGCTTAAATAAGTACTTCATGTTACATTAATGAAGCTACAGCAGATAAAAAGAGATTGGAAAAAACATTTATTGCAAAGGAGAATGAAAGGAATCACTACAAGTATAAAAATTATTTTATTAATAAGAAAAGAATACAGAGTCAGCTGAAGGCTAAAAAGAAAATCAGCAAAAAGCAAGCTTCTTTGCAGTTTTGCTTCCATTATAAGGGTGTTTTCAATGGAAACCAGTGCAGATTTTATGAAGAACGCTGCAAATAATATCACATGGCATTCATAATAACTTTGCCTAGTAATGCATACATGATTTTTTTAAAACCTGAAGCTTTATAATTAAAAGAGGGAATACCAAGGAACTTAAGTTTCGCTTCATAACATGTAGTGCAGATTTCATTAAACCCATTCATTTTTACCTATCCACTGAAAACTGATGTAATCTGAACTACACTTATTGCTTACTAATTGTAATATCTATAGCCATGTAATGATGGAGAAGTTGTAGGAAGGGATTTCTAAAACAGAAACCATGTGACATGATCATGTGTGTGTCAGGGATAATGCAGCTTACTGAACAGATGCTGGACTTCTGTTACAAATAGGTTAATAATGCAGGTGATTTAGTAACAGAAATGCATCTGATAGTGATTATGGTATGCTACATTCCACTAATGTGATACAAGGGAATTGTAAATACATTGTACAGGGGACCATTTTCTAATTTTTTTTAAATATTTATCAAATCTTACTTAACGCTTTGTGGTTGCAGACTATATTGTGCTTGTGAAATCAAAACAACACTGAAAGTAAGAATGATATCAACAGTAGAAATCTAAATCTGTCATAAAATAAACAATATTGTAAACACTTATGTTTTGGTAAGAGGAGCCCTGGGCATGATGTAGATCAATGTGTGTGTATGTATCTTTAAGAAGCTACCCAAGGGCTTGCACAAGTGTATAAATACTGAGCATGTGCGAGCCTGACTGCCATTTTGTAGTAAGCTGTTGAAATGTAAGCATGTATGTATGTCTGTTCACCAGTTTGTTTATATTTTATGATGCTGCTATACATCCTGATGTGTTTCTATGTATTAAAGCATCTAAATGAAATATCCCGCCTGCTTGTCATTTAAGTTAGAGAGGGATGAGCAACATGGTGTCAGAAGAGACATGCTTAAAAAGAACCTGGGGCCAGAATGGAAGCCATATTCTTCAATTTAAGTCTAAGAGGCACCCGGTTTGTATTGGAGGAATACAGAAGAGTGAATCATCCCTACTGCATGTATAATTCACAAAACAAGTCAGAAACGAATTTCAGATGTTAAAAGTTGCTCAAAGTATTTTTTATTCATAAAATATGAATCAAGGCATACAGAATGCTTTAAATGATATTTGAATAAACAGAAATGTCTGATATTGATAAAATATTCTAATTACTATGGAAAAATATTTGAAATAAAGCCTGAATTGCATAAAATGAATACAATAAGGGGGGATGACTGCGTTTTCACTAAGCACTTCTTTTTCATATTAATTAAAGATATCCAAGTTATCAAATGTGTATGAAGTGTTTGCATGTTTGTGCAGTATTACAGTAAAGTTATTTCACAAAATACAACCATTTCAGAGCATATTTTCATAAAGTACAGTATTTCAAAGAGTTTATTGTGCATTTGAATGTTATTATAGACACACATAGCAGCTTGTTCATACATAATTACAAGAGCCATATTTTCAGTGAGTTTGTGCATACCTTGTGGGTATGGCAGATTGATTTTAAAAACCCAGTGCACTTGTGTTTGACAATAATTTTGCAGAGAACTGGAGAGTGTTGTAGCAAGAATACAACATTTTCTTACATGCTGCATTTTCTGATAAAGATGACCGTACAAAGGCATTTATTCTACTTAAATTAGCTGGATCAGAAACCACTGAAAGGAAGCTTTCATTTGTGTATGCACCTGCTATCTTTGCAGGAGAGGGGGAAAACCTGTAATATTGTTGTACCAGCTGAGTTAAGGGACGACCCTGAGTGCTTAAAACATAAATTTAGAGAAATGTGTAAGCCCCAGACAAATGTTACAATGGAAAAGAATTTATTTTATACAAGGAATCAAAAGTCTGGTGAAACTTTTGCAGCATATATAACTGATTTGAGAAACAAAGCTAAAATGTGCAGATTTGGTGATTTAGGGGATGAGTTGATAAAAGACAGACTTGTGTGTGGTATTAAAGATGATGCTGTGAGAAAGATTTTGCTTCATGACAGTGATTTAACTTTGAATAAGGCCATTGAGATTTGTCAAATAGAAGCTCACAGAAAAGCACACAAATATGCTTACAAATGAGAGATGCATGCCTCTAGTAACTTCTAGAGCACATGTTGATAGTATGCAGCACATGGTTAAAAGAAACAGGCCCAAGCACATGGCAGCAACTGTAGCCCCTGCAGCACTCACTGGTAAAACTCCAGAGCTTTCCAGCATATTCCAGATTCCGCACAGTCTCAGTGAAGCATAAGGGTGAGTCAGCAAACAGGCATAAGGGTGAGGGTGCATGCTTACCCAGTTTCATTGCCAACTGTCGTAATTGTGATGGAAATCATGAATCTAAAAGGGAGAAATGTTTAGCTTTTGGTCAGCAGTACCACAAATGCAATAAATGGAATCATTTCAAAAGTTTTTTTTTAATAAAAAGACCCACACACTTTTATTAAAACGGAACATTTCAAGAAACAAGTCACTCAATTAGAAAATTGAAACTCTACTCTTTATGTTGATGGTGTATCAGTGTTTCATGAAACAGTCAAAGCAGTAGATTTAAAGGCACAGAATGAAGTATTTTGTACTGTTCAAATAAATGGCAAAGCCACAGAGCTTAAAGTTGACACAGGTTCCAAGTGCAATGTTATGTCAGCAGTGTATGTCATGGTGAAAGGGTTAATTTGGCAAAGTGTGCGAAGTTTGTTGCTTACAGTGGTGTAGAAATTCAAATTGAAGGCTCTGTAGTGCTTTCATGTTACTCTGCTGGGAGAAGTTATGACTTGTTATTTTATGTGGTCAAGAGGCACGTCCAGTCATTATTAGGGCTCAAAGACAGTTTGAAAATGGGACTGCTTTCATTTAACAAGGAAGTCCATCACCTTAGCTTACAAGACTACTACTCTAATTTTGCCCAGTATATTTTTTCTACTTATGCTGATCTTTTCGAAGACAAACTAGGAAAGCTTCCAGATGTGCACTCCATGAAGTTAGACCCAGATGTCAGTCCAGTTATCAGGCCAGTTCATTTATATTTCATAATGGTACTATCCATCCTGATGTGTTTCTATGTATTAAAGCATATAAAAGAAATACCCCACCTGTTTGTCATCTATGTTAGAGAGGGATGAGCGACACATGAGAGTTTAAATTTTGGAATAATGAATACAAATCTCTCTACATAGGATTTTCTAAAAAGCAAACCTTAAAAGAGAGAAATTTAGGGTAGGTTAATTTTTAGCATGATCACAGCCTAGACTTCTGAATAAATAGTGATATTTGCATAATTGTTGTTTAACATAGTAGTACTGATAGGACTACGAAAGTATAACAACACAAAGCACAGCCCTATGAAGGTAAGTAGTGATTCAGAGATGTGCAAGAGCTGTATTAAGAGAAAGCATGTCACTGAATCAGACAACTAGCACAGCTGTCTGATCTTTGCTAATGTCCTTTTACCAACTCACACTATGTTACAACACACACACATGCATGTGCACATGTGCGCAAACATGTGCACACACACACACACACACACACACACACACACACACACACACACGCATACATGTATGCAAAATCATGCATAAAGTCTTTTGTGCATTACCTAAATGGCTCACTGACTCCATAGACAACAACAGGTAAAGACCAAAAACTAACACACTCAGTACCACTAATCTGCTCTGAACCAGTGTTATAACTGTTGTCTTTGTGATGCTATTTTTATCCTAAAATAATGCTCTGGGGCACAGCACATAACTAATTTACATTAGCCACATCTCATGACTGCTAAGTTTGCATGCTACATTATCCAGTACACCTATCTAGTGCTACTAGCCTTTGGCTTCATGGCAGCTTCACACTACAATGTTTTTTGAACTGGACACTTCAAATACACTGAGCAATCTTGCTTGAAACAGAGTTGCACAATGGATTATGTACTCTTGAGTACCATTTCTCACATAGTTTTGTGCTTTAATTAATTATCTAAAATATGTTACTAAGCAACATTTTATTTATCTTGCAGTGGCTATTTTATTTTTTGTGTGAATAAAGTACTTGATTCTGCTGATGCTAAGCATTCATTATTTATGGTCAACTATTTTATACTTTAGTATACAAGATAACTGGTACCATGGACAGCTCTTGCCCATTCTGAATCACCCAAATTTGAATGTTGATGTTCTAAAACATTGAGCTGTGTTTTGTGACACAATTTTAAATTAGAAAAAATGAAAAAGTAGAAGAAATAAAACAATGATGGAATTAAAAAAAACGTAAATAGTAACTCCCTTTACATCATGATTAACAAAAAAGCTTCATATAAAAAAACAAAAACACAAGAAAACATCACAAAATCCATCTAGGGAACAAAATATTTTGATCCATCTTTTAACTAATACCCTCCGCATTTGACCTCTGCATGTATCATGCAACATTACTTCTATTTACAATACATGAAGAATCAGAATTCCTAAGTTTATCTATCTATTGGTATCTAGATTTATTGTTGTAGTAATATGTTATATTTTACTAATACACAAACACATGCAATATAAATATTAAACCTATATATATATATATATATATATATATATATATATATATATATATATATATATATATATACATACACACATACACACACACACACACACACACACACACACACACACACACACACACACACACACACACACACACACACAGTCATGTGCACACATATTCACATCCACACACTGGCTTTGAAAACAGGACTTTGAACCCCAAGGTATGCTAATGCTTTTATTTGGTTTCTGTTCAGGAAAGTGCATTTTTGCATTCAGCACAAGCTTAAATGTGCTGCAGTCATTAAGAATGAGATTTCTAATGAATATGAAACAGCCTTTCAGTTTTTCATGTCACACTTGGAAGCTATTAAGCAAGAAAAAAATCTAACAACATGTAGAAGAAACGATGCTTTAAATTCATTTGTTAAATGTACCAATGCCTGTTAGTGACCTTTTGTAGGCTTTTCCAATTTAAGTGAGCCTAATGTCTAGTGAAAAAATACTAAGTCAGTAAATATTTGTTTTTAGTTTTCTGATCTATGCTGCTCTATTTCTGTGAGTTACAGCTGCAGTGTCCTTTGATCCTTCCATTAAACTGCATTCATTTTAACACAACAGCTGTTGCATTTGTTATTTGCCGTATGTCGAGCAGCAGTACCAAACTTGGGAGGCAATTTCACAAAGTTGGTGGCATTCTGAAAAGACAGATTTGTACATGTTTTTTTTTCTTTTATTATTTTTTAATTTATTTTGTATTTATTTTTATGTGAGGTTGCTGTGACAACTGTACATTTTGAGACAAGGGAGTACCTTATCAGGGTACTTGGCAAATATTCTGCCTACCATGTTCCCTACCAATGCAATGTGGACTAATTGCAAAGCAACAGTTTATGCCCGATGAGGTTCTGATATGCTTCTGTGAGCTTGTGATGAGCAAAGTAAACTGAAAACAGGAGAAAGATGTTAGAAACTATTTACCATCCTCAAATACTTTTAGTAAATATAGGCTTAGAAATAGATTCTGCTTCTGCCACTCCTTAAGAAACTAGTATTAACTTTCTAGATGAAAAATATAATCTGTAGAATATGAATTAGCATGTATAAAGAACATAAAATGAGGACTACTCTTACTCCCTGGCTATGCAACAATCCTGAAGCATTCTATTTTCCTAACAGATAACACACAAGTATTAGCACTACTGCTTGATTAATACATGTTCCTCAAGCCTCCTCTCCCTGAAACTCAGTTCCCTGAAAATGTTGGCATTTGCATTGAAAAGCATTGTCGAGGAGTTGTGCAGGCACTAAGTGCCATTTTCAGGAATTTGCACCCTTCCTGTCTCATAGTATGACCATGGAGTTGAATATATAATTAAGAGAGATATAGACCCCCTGTATGGGGCTGCAGGGGAATTCCCCCCTACAAAACACAATGAAAACAATGTTTTCATGCAGTTCTTTTTGGCTGGTTGAGTTTTGGAGAGGTGACACTTGACAAATTTGCATTCATCCGCTCATAGTGGAAGCCACACAAGTTTGTATTGCCTTACAACTTGTCGTTGCATTGTACAAATTATTTTTCCCACTTCAGCATGTGTGATACTCTGGTTTTGCATTGTATCTTAAGTCCTGCCATCTAAATTTACAAAACATACCTGTTGGCTGTAGGCATACAACCATGCTTTTTATTCACCACTTAGAATGTAATCTGCCTCTTCTATATCTGCTTTGAAGCTCCTCTTAGATAGTTCCTTTATGAACAATACACACTTCATCTTATCCCCAACTTTTATGTAGACCACTTATTCAGTAGGTTTGTGCTGTCTGTCTCCCCCCCCAACCCCCACCCTACCTTTTTGTATTGGAGGAGGTAGTTGATGAGATAATTTGTTCAAAAGATGCTTTTGTTTTCTCTTTCCTGTTTTCTTATTTTTCAAACTATATTCTGAGAATAAGTTTTTTCTGGAATTCTTAACTTAGAACCAAGTTAAGTGACCTAGATTCTATGTACATTATACTGATCTATACCTCTTCTGATTATCTGTGCTTTGACTTGGTCTCTCTTAATGTATTTTGGCTAATTCTTTGTTGATCTCTAGCTAAGCATGTTACTTGCACTTTTTTATGTGCATATGTAGACATTTCACATTTACCCTATGATAAAAAATGTCATGTTGGGATCAATTTACCCAACTTATAAACACATAGAGAATAACTAAATAGATGCACATATATGAATTAGGAGGGGATTCATTTTATGAATAATTATCTTGTTAAAGCCTGAAATATTGCAAATAGTGGAGTAAAATCAATAAAGGTAACTGATTCTGTAGCTGTGTGGTTACCTGGAATAACAATATAAACAGTAGTGGTTACAGGGTACAAGGACCCATGCAGTGGGGAATTTGGCTTTAACTCTCAATGTAGCAAATTTAGTCTTTCTTGTTTGAATTGTTAAGCTGTGCCATCAGATCTGATATATCAGGTTTTGATAAAATTATTTATATCCTCAAAAATCACTTAGTAGTATTACTTGATGGCAGTTAATAAATATAAACACCGTTATCTTAATTACTATTACATTTCTTTGCAGAGTGCTAAAATAATTCCTTACCTGTGCATTCCTTGCATTAAATAATAACTATTACATGCTATGCTGAGACACTATACATTGAAGGTACATGTTATACACTGAAGTGACAGATCTCCCCAAGTTAAGATAAAAAATATCACAAGTAGCATATCTAAAGCTCAACATAACACCTCCTTAAAGCATTGATGTTCACAAAATCATGCCCTGCTAGGAGATTATTATTTTTGCAGAGCTTTGTCTTTATGCATCTTCCAAACAGGGGTCTCTGTCCCCTGACCTTTAAATCTATCTATAGTTAGATAGATAGATAGATAGATAGATAGATAGATAGATAGATAGATAGATAGATAGATAGATAGACAGACATATAGATAGATAGATAGATAGATAGATAGATAGATAGATAGATAGATAGATAGATACATAGGTAGATAGATAGATAGATAGATAGATAGATAGATAGATAGATAGATAGATAGATAGATAGATAGATAAACAAGACAGACAGACAGATAGATAGATAAATTAGATAGATAGATAGATAGATAGATAGATAGATAGATAGATAGATAGATAGATAGATAAACAAGACAGACAGACAGATAGATAGACAGATAGATAGATAGATAGATAGATAGATAGATAGATAGATAGATAGATAGATAGATAGATCAATACTAACTCTGAGATAGACAGATGGACATATATATAGACAAAAATATACTAATTCTGAGGTCACACAAAGTCAGAGAAAAAGGAGAAATTTAATAAGAAAAAGAAAACAAAAAACATCTCGCTGTTTCCCTCTCTCTCTGAGTTGCATGGCCTCAAACACATCACTGCATCTACAATACATCAGTACATCTATCTACAATGTACCAACAGCCAATATCCTGAATGTTGATGGCACAATTCTCTTGAAGAATAAAGCTCTGACAATGGATTTAGGTGACTGCAGTTTAATCAGTAGCTCAGGCACCTGTTGAAACTGATGTGTGGAAGGAGAGGAATGAAGCAGTTAGGCCAGGTAACCTCTCTTCAGGAGGATGTGATGAGCGTGTGTGCCTGGGCACAATTAATGTGGTAGAATCCCTGGCAGAGACCAGAGATCATGTGGAGATTCTGTCTACAAAGGGGGCCAGGGACAAAAGCTTACATGCAAACAGATGCATGTATATAGATCATGATGACAGCTGGTGCAGAGGTTAAGGTTATGAGCTGTAGTTTCTGAGGTACATCATTTGATTCCCTTAGCAGTCTACTGTGTGACCTTGAGCAAGTCAATTGACCAGTCAATCAGCAAGCAGCTGGGAATTTGGGTTAGGCTCCACCTCATCAGTTGTCCCCCTAGACTTCAAGCCCAGTCATGAATTACGAACTACTGCTCACCAACTTCTTGGATGACTTGGGCATGTGCAAGGAATGCTAGAGTCTAAAGTAAAAAAACACAATTCTCAGCATGGAAGCCCCCCCTACCCCCAGCTTGCTCAGCCGTCATCTCCAGTGGAGTGAATAGGACTCTGCCTTAGGTTGAATGAAGAGACCATCTAAGGTGTGCAAGGGAGAGCTGACTGTCAGCAGGTAGACAGACAAAAGAAAAACAAAAACAATATTGGTAATAATAATAATAATAGTCACTCAAGACATCATGGTTCTTTTTCAAGGGTCATATTACACAATGAAAGATGTTATATATTAATAAGACATATTGCATGCTAAAGTACATTTTTCATATTAAAGGGTTAACCATACAAGGGACATGTGAAAGAACATATACATTGAAGAGACATGTTACAAAATGATGGGACATGTTACAGACTGAAGGGACATGCTATACTCTTAAGCAACATGGTACACACTAACAGATATATGTAGTGTGCATATGAATTCCTTCTGAAGCCTTGCATTTTGTACTTATATGGTCTTGCCCTTTGCATTAATGACAATTTAAGTGCAGGCATTTAAAGCTATAGCATTGACAAAAAGGCAGGAGTCAGAGCTTGACGTGGCAGAGTTGAAGATGTTAAGATTTGCACTGGGTGTGACCAGGGTGGACAGGATTAGGAATAAGTATATTAGAGGGTCAGCCAAGGTTGGAAGGTTTAGAGACAAAGCCAGAGAGGCAAGATTACATTGGTTTGGACATGTGCTGAGGAGGGATGCAGACTATATTGGGAAAAAGATGCTAAGGATGAAGCTGCCAGGTAACAGGAAAAGAGGAAGGCCAAAGATAAGGTTTATGGATGTGGTGAGAGAGGACATGCAGGCAGTTGGTGTGACAGAGCAAGATGCAGAGGACAGGAAGAAATGGAAACAGTTGATCTGCTGTGGCGATCCCTAACGGGAGCAGCCAAAAGAAGAAGAAGAAGATTTAAAGCTATAATTGACAAATAAACTTCATGCTGTAGTCCTGGTCAGATGTCCTCATTCTCTGCTTACAAAGTCTGTGACTCTGAGCAGCTCACCTGATGAGATTTTCCACCTGGGTTATCCCTGAAGAGACACACTTCTGCTAATGGGCCTAAATGGTTAAAAAACAATGGTGTTATTACTAGTACAGATGCATAGCATAACAGTAACATGTCGCCATGCTTATAAACACAGCGCTGCTGTCTCACGAGCTGCAGGGCTCTGTAGCTTAAATACACAGAACGAACAAACTAAACCAGTGCACATTGCATGTAGATGTCCTTATCTGATGACACGTTGTCTACTGTTTGTCTTTTACATATTCCTTATTGCATTTCACTTGTTTGTATATTAACACTTCTTACATCTCCGCTTTTTCTTGTAGCCAAGAGCTCATTGTTTGTCTCAATACTGTCTTTACTATTCAGGGGCTCATTCCATAAGGTCAAATATTACATGTCATTTCCTGTACAGGCTGCCAGAATTCAAGGTGACTGAATTCTACATACATATTGCAAAACTGATTTTATCTGAAAAAACAAATGTTCAGCAGTACTGTAGGAACCATAACACAAATATCTACATCTAGCATGTGTAACAGGTGTAAGGCACAATCTCACCCAAAGCTGGTGTGTGTATACATATGCAGGAGAGCAAGACATTGCTTAGGTGAATTATAGATCTTGAAATATTACTGGAGTTGTATAGATTTTTATTTTAATTCCTGAAAATTAAAAGTCTGATTTGTAAGCCCTTTTCCTATTTAGTACTTGAGCTCTAATTGTTCTAAATAGAGTTTTCTAGCATATATGTTCATAGATTTGATCTGCCACAACCTCTCACTGATAGGATCTGTAATTTAGGCTACATATAGCACCTTTGAGATTAAAGTTCCTTCGTCATGAGACTGGACACACACACACACACACACACACACACACACACACACACACACACACACACACACACACACACACACACACCTCTTGGGTGCCTCTCCCTTCTCCTCAGTACAAAGATGACTAACTTTTGCATGTGTTTCTGATGTTTGACTGGATGAAAGTAAAATAAAAAATGGACATAAAAAAATAAATACAATAAACAGGCCCACAAACCTACCTATATATGCCTTAATGCTTCCAATTAAAACAAAAAATTATTCCAGATCAGTGACTCTTACACTTAAAATAAATACATTGGTTAGCTAAGGTATTTCCCTTTGCTAAAACACACACACACACACACACACACACACACACGCATGCACGCACGCACGCACGCACGCACGCACACACACACACACACACACACACACACACACACACACACACACTCTATAGTGTCTATCATGCAAACTCACATTTGCCCAGACACCTATAGAGGCTGTGAATAAAGACAACTAGTAAACTTTATTTCATGAATTACAACAGCTGTGAGCCTGACTTTAATTAGTTACTCACCTCACTGCTGTAACCAATGACAGCAGAACTCCAGATAATAGTAGCATGTAAGGGGTGAACGTCTCAGGATATTCTTAATACTGCCATAACCATGGTAATAATCAGCCACTGGCAATCCATCAATGAGGCTTATTTAATGCCTGCTACTTCTTGCAATGCAACCAGGCCCACTTGTGGCCCCATTTTAGTTTAATGGCAGAAGGAGGTGATAGCAAGCAATATGGCTATAATATGAGAGGATCAGCATTTTCAATAGTCTGTTTTAAAATACAGCACACCATCCTTTGTTTTGTTCTCCTTAGTACAACAACCATGGCTGGAATTTCTACGCACCAGGATTGCTGCATCTACAGTGAGCCATGTCTGAAATGAAATTTGGTTTGTGGCTAGTAGCAAGTACTAATTTGATTGAAAATTAAGATGACCTGCAATCCCTGCAACTGAGTAGCATGCAACTACCATTCTTCTGATGCAAGAAACTTTTTCAACAAAATTATATTTTTCATCAAATATGATAAATAATTTTCTAAACACAAAAAGCATGCATAGAAAGGATATATTAATTTTACAAAATATAAGTAGTTAAACTATGAGTTTGTTGAGAAGTTGGTAGACACCCTTAATTGTTGAGGGAAACTGTCCATGTCTGTTTTTTTTTTTTTGCAGAATAATTTGTGACCTCACACCACAATGTTTTTAGATTATAACTAAATGTTTGACAGAAATAGTACTACATGTAGTGTGGAGATTACAAGAAAATATTAACATTGAGAAATGGTTAAGTACATTTTAAACTTGGCATTACAAAGAAAAACAACTGTAAAGAAACATGTTCAATTCTTCCATTCTACCCTGAAGCAAAAATGCATTAAGCAGTCTTGAAACAAAAATGACACAGCTGGCCTGCATTGCCTTAAAGCCTGAATATGTAAAACGAGGTAGATTGCTTCTTTTCAATACTCACATTTTTCAATTAGACTGCCTTATTTCAAGGCTGTGTTGTAGGAAACATTGTGTAAACACAGATGGGTCACTCCTGTATATTAAGCAAGTGGCATGTACTGTATCATAATTACATACATTCATCTGTAACTAGTAATTTCTGAGCACTTTATATAACTTCAAAGAAACCCTTTAGCATTTCTGGTGCTTTCCTCTCATCAATATAACTTTCAGCCTAATTCTAGTGACGGCAGTACTAAATACATTACACCAGTATGTCACCTTTGATACAGCAACCGTAAAATTACTGTTCTTGCTTTATATGCTTTTTCTGCAATTAGCAAAAGGCATTTTGTTAGCAATTTCCTGGAACATGTCTTTCACTGTGTAAAATGTAACGCACTTGGCACAGCTTTAAACTGGCACGCAGAGTTTTAATGATGTCTTCCATCATTTGATATTCATATTTTATAATATCTTAAAGCAGCAGTACAAAAAATGTACATAACAATGAAGTCTGCTTTTTTTGCAACAAAATATTTCTAGTTGCTGCCTGATGAGTATGTTTTCAGCAATATATCTAAAGCAGAATGATGTTGCAGCTGTCAGTGTCACTGCCTCGTACTACTTGCTTCTTAGGATTGGTTCTTGGCTGGGTCACCATCTGTGTGGACTCTTCATATCTTCCTTGTGTCCCTGTAGATTTCTAATGGAGTTTCTTGCTTCTTCCCACATACCAAACACATGTGAATAGATGAAAGATGGATTGACTAAACTGTCCATATTTATATGTGTGTGTTCAACATGGTTTTAGGACACATCACAGCATCTCCACTGTCCTCTTATCCTTCACTCACACTGTTGTTGAAGCCAGGGCAAAAACCTCCTCGTGTCTTGCCTCTTTCTCAACCTCTCTAAAGCGTTCAATACTGTCTCCCATTCCAAGCTACTTACTAAGCTTACTGACCTTAATTTCTCCCCCTCTACTATTCATTGGTTCTCAAGCTATCTATCAAATAGGCTTCAGTCTGTCAGATGGCAATCTGCTTGCTCCCCTTTCCTACCTATCCAAACAGGTGTCCCTCAAGGCTCAATCCTTGGCCCCTCCTATTCCACATCTTCACCAATCATCTTTACTCCTCCTCCAACACCTCCTCCCTCATACAGTATGCCAATGACTCTACTCTTATCTCTTGTGCTGACAACATCTCCAAACTTCTTTCTATCACCAAAACCTCCTTTTCATCTATGGAAAAATGACTCCCAGACTTTCAACTTATATTCAACCCCAGAAAAACTAAGCTCTTACAATTTCTCTCCAAAACTCTCTACCACCTTAAATCCACCTTTACTATTTCTTTGCTAGATAACACTCTTATCAAAGCTGAGACTCACACAAAGTTACTGGGTACAATAGTCAATGACCAACTCAAATTCGACATCCACATCCAACAATGTATCCAAAAAACTGGCATGTAACTGAGTCTTCTCCACAGGAATAAGAAATTTCTTGCTCCAGCTCCAAACCCATCCTTGCCCAAGACTATCTCCTTCCATGTCTCCTCTATGCCTCCCCTATCCTAACTCACCTCCAGTCAAACCTTCTCTCTAAACTAGAACAAGCTTACAATAACATAGCCAGATTCACCAATAACCAGCCTTATAAATCCCATCATTGCCTTGCCCTGAAACAGCTTCAATGGCTAGAATTCCCCTAGCTCCTACTACTTGCCCAGCTGCAGCTCACACACTCCCTACTCAACAAACCACTAGCCTGCCCATCACTCTCTACCTTAGTATCCCCTTATACCCCAACCCCGTCTCTTCATAGTTCCAACCAGCACCTGCTAGACATTTGAAAAACCCAACAAAACTTATGATAAACTACTCTGCATCGATTGAGTGGAATAGGCTACCAGCTAACATTCGTAGCATCACTAGTTCCAGCACTACTTTCTGAACTCAAAAGCCTGTCCTTGTCTAAATCCTCCATAATCTACATTTTCCTTTCTTTTTCTTTCACTGTCTACATCTAATAATTCAGTGACTAATCTGCACACTAGACAATACTACATTATGCTATTTGGGTAAGATATGTGATTATTGTAAATACTTAAATAAACTAGTTGTATTTACTTCATTTTGTTTTATTTTTATTACAGTTATTCATTTCACCTGATTACTGCATATACCATTTTTTCTTATGTTGTATTGCTGCACTGTTTATCTTGGGTTTGTATATTGCCTACTTTGTTATCTTTTTATGTTTGCATTGCTGGAGCTTTTCTCCTCGGGTCTCCACTGAAAATGGACCATTGGCTCAGATGTTCTAACCCAGTTAACAAATCTCAAATAAATAAAGCAATAAATAAATAATGGACTACTATCCTCCTGTCCAAGACTGAATCTCTGCTTATAACTTCTGCTTGCCAGAATTAACTCTGGCTCTCTTGTGATTACGATAAAGAAGTTAGACACTGAAGAACGAACTGAGGAATGACTTCCCTATAAAGGTTTATTCTTTGCCATGAAAAATGATGGACCCTGCAGTTTACAAAGTGGCAGTAGTGAAAGCATAGTAATGTGTACGGGCTGGAAAAAAGCATGGCTGCTTAGCTTAGAGCCTGTCTGAACCAGTATACCTGACATATATGCATACTAATGCATCAACACTGAAACAACATTTTTTTTGCTTTTCCTTTACTTTGCTATATAAAAACTGGGTCAGGAGGCCAGTGCCTTTTGTTGATATTAATATTAACTATACTGCTAGCTATAGTCATGTTAAAATACCACTAACATGCTGATCAGTTAGTTAACAGTACAATTTAATACTCCTTTAAGACATTTTTTGCTCTAGAGCTAGAAGGATATACAACACTTCAGCTATGAGTCCCAAACATTTAATTTGATTAAGGTTGAACCTGACAAATACAACCCATCAAGAAACCATCCAGATAATATATTTATATATTTTTTTTAAAAGTAAGTAACATGAATCGAGCCCAGCAGTTTAAATCCACTATAAAACTGATAAAGAAACCGCAAAACTCCAGGGAACACCCGCCGAAACTTTATTGTAAAACATTAACACATTTAACAGATTGAGCGCTTTCTTCCCTTAACAGGGATTTCATCAGAATCTGCCATTTTTAAAAAGTATCCCCCTTAAATACCTTTCCTAACAAAGTGATGTCATCAATTAAAAACAATCCTACTAATTTAAAGTAGTACTACCATAAAAAACTTACAGCCTCTAAAAAAACATCTATTACAATTATATATACAATGTGTTGTTAAAACCAACAGGTCATGTAAAATTAAAATATATTTTCCACATCCATGTTTCATATTCATTATAAGTAACAGGTTGTGCTAAAAATCATTTTGAATGTTCAACTTTTTTACCCAGTATTGGCTTGATAGAAATAATTTCATTTAAACCAGGTGGTATACTTGCTTGTAATTTAATTTGCCACCTGGTCTCCCTCTCTTCTATGAAATTCCTATAGTTGCCACCTCTTGGATTTTTCGTGACCTTTTCCAATATACAGAAACTGAATTCTTTGCAAGTCTGAGATGTACTAATATGCCTGAATAGGGCATTATTAGTATTTTGAGTACTAATTTGATATACATGTTCGTAAACCCTATCCCTTAACCTTCTCTCAGTTTTCCCTACATAGAAACTGGGACAGGATTTACACATTGCCAGGTAAATTATTCCAATTATTTGACAATTCCCCTTTTCCGGCCTTATGGTACTTCGTAATACGTTGTTAATTTTTAACGTCTCATCTTGACAAATAAATCTACATTGAGAACAAGAACCACATCTGACAGTACCAGTCTTGTGTGGGATTACAAATGCTGTTTCAAAATTCTTTTTCAGATTTGGGCCAACCTTGTATACAAAATTAGGTTTATCCCCTCCCACACTCCACAATTTTGGTTTGTTCTTAAGAATGGCCCAATTTTTAACGATAATTTTTTCAACCTCATTTGCCTTCAAGCCAAATGGAATAATCATGGCTCTTTCATAATTTTTATTTCCAACTTCCTTACCACTAAAGTGTCCTTGTAGAACAACCTTATTCCCCAATAGTGGTTTGTACTTCTTACCCCACTCACTTTTCACATAGTCAAAATATTCCTTAATAATTTTACCTGGGTACCCTCTCTCATAAAACATGTTAGCTACTACATTTAATTCAGATTCTAAATCTTCTTGATTCGAGGTCATTCTAGCAACTCTAATAAGTTGACCCTTTATTATACTGTTCTTTTGTTTAATTGGATGATTACTAGCATATTGGAGATAAGAGTTACTAAAGGATGGCTTCCTATAAACTTTAGATGCAAATCTCATCTTGTCCATTTCTATAAAAGTGTCTAGAAAGTTAATCCCTTTTCTGTTGTATGCGTGTGTGAACTTTAAAAATTCTGTGCTCTCATTCAAAAATTGAACTAAATCTATTATGGAATTCTCTGGTCCTTGCCATAGGATAAAAATGTCATCCAAAAATCTCACATAAACCTTCATATGTTGAAAAAATTTACTTTTAAATACATACTTTTGTTCCCAATTCAGGTGGACAAGGTTAGCAAAAACAGGTGCACATGAGGCTCCCATGGCAACACCTCTGTGCTGTCTGTAATATTCTCCCTCAAAGAGAATATAATTATAGTCTAAAACAATCTCCATAAATTCCACCAATAAATTTATCTTGTCTTGACCTAGGCTTGTGTTCATATTTAAACAATCCTCAAAGAACTCGAGACCTTCCTTCTTAGGAATAGATGTAAATAGTTCTACTAC
The DNA here is from genome assembly GCF_019279795.1 of Protopterus annectens. NCBI lineage: Eukaryota > Metazoa > Chordata > Ceratodontiformes > Protopteridae > Protopterus > Protopterus annectens. Next base: position 430,953,363 of record NC_056746.1, read on the forward strand.
ATCAATAGTAAGAAAAATTATGCCCTTGTTACACAATTCATGCCCAATTCATCCTAGGAAGTCCCACGAGTCCTTTAGGATATGCTCACTGTTTGTAACCTGCTGTTTCAACCATCGGTCAATTACTACCCCAAAGGGGTAAGTCTTTGACCCACGTCCATCTACTATGGGTCTAAAGACCAAATTCTCTAGCCCTTTATGTGTCTTTGGAATGCCAAAGATGGAAGCCACCTTTGGGTTGGACACCTTTAAATAATTGTATACATCTCCTGAAATTCTCTCTTCAACTAAGCAGTCTTCCAAATAGTAGTCTATCCCTTTTCAGTGAAATTAATCGCATTACCTTCCACAATTGGTGACTGTTTTTCACAAAAGGACCTTTTAGTAGGGCTCACAGATTGCACAGATCCGGCATTTGCCTCACCTACACAGTTTACGTCTCTCTGCTTCCCAATTCTGGTCTCATCCAGTGTAGCATCACTCAAGGGCTAGGCTTATTGAGCTGCTCACACAACCTGGAAATACTAGTAGGAGTATACATTCAAAGAGGAAGCGTGAAAAACAGCCACCAATTGTGGAAGGTGATGCGATTAATTTCACTGAAAAGCATGCTCGGCCGAAAGACATTCCCTTGAGAGCTAAAGCCAACGGAAATGGTGACAGCAATAGTGGAAGTAATTCAAATAGGGAGCAAATTGACTGGCGAGAGAAAGAACAAACAGAGAAAGCTAAGAGGTATGTGAGCAATAATTGTTCAATAGTTGAAACACACAATATTGGACATAACAAAGGTTTTGATTACCTCTTGGCTAAGCAGTACAACTTCTCTGACTTTGACAGGAATTATACAGTTCTTAAAGACATTAATAGGCACAAGGAAGTTTTTGAGGGATCTATAAAGGACTTAATACTTCATTTTGAGTCTAAAATGTTCCTTATTAAGAAATTGCAAGTGGAAAATGGATATTCGTCTGAATGTATATTAAATAAAGTTGTACCTAAGAGGCTTAGGTTGTACAAATTTCCTTTTGGTTTGGATTATGATGAAAGTCTTATAGCTGAGTTTAAAGAGATGTTTGACAGATTTGGCATGGAATTAATACAAAAAATTATTAAGAATAATGATAAGAAGCTAAGTGTTTTGATTGAACAGGCAGAAATGTTAGACAGGAAAATAAAAACTGATTTATTGTTTACAGAATATGAAGCTATGTATTTTAGAAAAATAGAAAACATTGCCTTCAAATGTAACAGGTTGTTTGAAACGAAATGTAAAAAAATGCAAAGGGATTTGGATGAATACAAAGAGAATAGGGCATATATGTTGAAGGTTGAAAATAAGGGAAAACATTATAGACATAATTACAATGAGAGTAAGAAGGTTCCAAGTGGAACAAATGGGAAGGTATTTAACAAAGAGTTTGGTGACAAATACAACTTAGACCCTCCAACTTTTCCATACCATCAGGAATGGGATGTAGGATGGGCAGAGGAAAGGAACTCAAAGTCAACGGGTTGGAACAAAAAGGACAGACACAGGAGATAGAAGATAATGAATCTGTTGTAGAGAATGGTATAGTAAACACCTTCAAAGGATATCATATCTATAACTATGCAGCAATAGAGTTAACTAAAGAACATTTTCAATTGTGTGTGAAAGGGCTAAAATTCGTGCCTACAAGGAGTTTTGATTATATAGAAACAATTATTGAAGTTAAGATGTTCCTAAGAAAATTTAATTTAGCATATATATGTGGAAATCAAGAAAGGAAAGAGAGGACATATAACACTACAGAATTAAGAAACAAAAGTCTATACAACCCACCATTAGATCCTACCCTAAGTTGTTTGGAAAAAGCTATTATTCAAGATATATACCAGTTAAAATCTAATGAATTAAAATCTAAGTACAATAACCTCAGTTTAAAAGAAAATGAGGTTTTACAAACTTTAAAAAGAGACAAGTCTATAAGAATTATGAAGCCAGACAAGGGAGGTGCGATGGTATTTTATGACACACTAGAATATTCCCAAAAAATTTTTGATATGCTCAACGATGTTGAAACATACCAACCATCTTCCTTGAATGAGGTAAATATTAGTTACAAAAAGATAGACTAATATTTGGAAGACTGCTTAGTTGAAGAGAGAATTTCAGGAGATGCATACAATTATTTAAAGGTGTCCAACCCAAAGGTGGCTTCCATCTTTGGCATTCCAAAGACACATAAAGGGCTAGAGAATTTGGTCTTTAGACCCATAGTAGATGGACGTGGGTCAAAGACTTACCCCTTTGGGGTAGTAATTGACCAATGGTTGAAACAGCAGGTTACAAACAGTGAGCATATCCTAAAGGACTCGTGGGACTTCCTAGGACAAATTGGGCATGAATTGTGTAACAAGGACATAATTTTTCTTACTATTGATATAGTAGAACTATTTACATCTATTTCTAAGAATGAAGGTCTTGAGTTCTTTGAGGATTGTTTAAATATGACCACAAGCCTAGGTCAAGACAAGATAAATTTATTGGTGGAATTTATGGAGATTGTTTTAGACTATAATTATATTCTCTTTGAGGGAGAATATTACAGACAGCACAAAGGTGTTGCCATGGGGGCCTCATGTGCACCTGTTTTTGCTAACCTTGTCCTCCTGAATTGGGAACAAAAGTATGTATTTAAAAGTAAATTTTTTCAACATATGAAGGTTTATGTGAGATTTTTGGATGACATTTTTATCCTATGGCAAGGACCAGAGAATTCCATAATAGACTTAGTTCAATTTTTGAATGAGAGCACAGCATTTTTAAAGTTCACATACGCATACAACAGAAAAGGGATTAACTTTCTAGACACTTTTATAGAAATGGACAATATGAGATTTGCATCTAAAGTTTATAGGAAGCCATCCTTTAGTAACTCTTATCTCCAATATGCTAGTAATCATCCAATTAAACAAAAGAACAGTATAATAAAGGGTCAACTTATTAGAGTTGCTAGAATGACCTAGAATCAAGAAGATTTAGAATCTGAATTAAATGTAGTAGCTAACATGTTTTATGAGAGAGGGTACCCAGGTAAAATTATTAAGGAATATTTTGACTATGTGAAAAGTGAGTGGGGTAAGAAGTACAAACCACTATTGGGGAATAAGGTTGTTCTACAAGGACACTTTAGTGGTAAGGAAGTTGGAAATAAAAATGATGAAAGAGCCATGATTATTCCATTTGTCTTGAAGGCAAATGAGGTTGAAAAAATTATCATTAAAAATTGGGCCATTCTTAAGAACAAACCAAAAGGAGATAAACCTAATTTTGTATACAAGGTTGGCCCAAATCTGAAAGATAATTTTGAAACAGCATTTGTAATCTCACACAAGACTGGTACTGTCAGATGTGGTACTTGTTCTCAATGTAGATTTATTTGTCAAGATGAGACGTTAAAAATTAACAACTTATTAAGAAGTACCATAAGGCTGGAAAAGGGGAATTGTCAAACAATTGGAATAATTTATCTGGCAATGTGTAAATCCTGTCCCAGTTTCTATGTAGGGAAAACTGAGAGAAGGTTAAGGGATAGGGTTTACGAACATGTATATCAAATTAGTACTCAAAATACTAATAATGCCCTATTCAGGCATATTAGTACATCTCAGACTTGCAAAGAATTCAGTTTCTGTATATTGGAAAAGGTCAAGAAAAATCCAAGAGGTGGTAACTATAGGAATTTCATAGAAGAGAGGGAGACCAGGTGGCAAATTACATTACAAGCAAGTATACCACCTGGTTTAAATGAAATTATTTCTATCAAGCCAATACTGGGTAAAAAAGTTGAACATTCAAATGATTTTTAGCACAACCTGTTCCTTATAATGAATATGAAACATGAATGTGGAAAATATATTTTAATTTTACATGACCTGTTGGTTTTAACAACACATTGTATATATAATTGTAATAGATGTTTTTTTAGAGGCTATAAGTTTTTTATGGTAGTACTACTTTAAATGAGTAGGATTGTTTTTAATTGATGACATCACTTTCTTAGGAAAGGTATTTAAGGGGGATAATTTTTAAAAATGGCAGATTCTGATGAAATCCCTGTTAAGGGAAGAAAGCGCTCAATCTGTTAAATCTGTTAATGTTTTACAATAAAGTTTTGGCGGGTGTTTCCTGGAGTTTTGTGGTTTCTTTATCAGTTTTTTAAAAATAAGTGTTTTCCCTTTGCAACCAACCCACTTAGTAGACAAGCCAACATATCACACCATGTTTGCACAACCACCAAAAAATGAAATACAAAATAAAAGGAATTATTGCTGATTCACATTAGGAAAGCACACCAGCAGTGACTTCCTATGGAAAACAATGATCTAAGAGCGCAGCACTGGCAAGTTCAACTCAACTAGAAGGAGCCTCCTCCATTCCGCACTTGAGAAGGTATAGAGATGCCAAGATGAATGTCTGGCCAATTGCCACTTTACTGAATGGACAGAACTGTGAAAAATTCTGGTAACTGTCTATTTAGAAGGGGACTGACAAAGAATTTTACACCTGCCCCACAGAAGACTTTGATCCACGAACCCGTGCTATTTACTATAATAAATTCTGGTATCACTATACCTTAAAAAAGAAGGAAGAAAAAAGTAATTGTTTTATATTCCAAGTCTTATAACTACAAACCCTGGAAAAGTGATATATTCCAAGACTTATAACTGTAAACACTGGAATAGTGAGATGATATTCCAAGATTTATAACTGTAAACACTGGAATAGTGAGATGATATTCCAAGACTTATAACTGTAAACACTGGAATAGTGAGATGATATTCCAAGACTTATAACTGTAAACACTGGAATAGTGAGATGATATTCCAAGACTTATAACTGTAAACACTGGAATAGTGAGATGATATTCCAAGATTTATAACTGTAAACACTGGAATAGTGAGATGATATTCCAAGTCTTACAACTACAAACCCTGGAATAGTGAGAATGAATGATCAAAAATGCTGGCTTGTATACATCAAGTCTAAGATCACTGTGCCTTAGAGTTTTGCCTTTCCTCCAAGGTATGCTGATCTTTGAATTGGTATATATAAGTTTGGGGTGTGTGGAAGAAGTGTTTCTCTTCAGTAGAGAACAGAGATGTCTGATATTCACTGTGCTGCATTTTTGCACATTTTCTTTGTAATTCCAAGACTCACTTATTCAATTATAGTTTTCTAACCCCACAGTAGCTCTATTCACCTAATAGCAACATAAAAAGATGTTATAAAAACACATACTCATCCCTTTCATCTCTAAGGCTTCTAATTGTTCTCACAATCCTAGTGGAGTACCCTTCATATAAAAGGCAACCCTGCAACTCCTGTCATGGCAGTAAAGACCTGATTACTTTTTATACTATCCCCCCTTGAAATCATAGCTTATTATATTTCTCATATACCATCCAATATAAAAATATAAATATAAATATAATTTTAATAGGATTCTATAGATATGGAATTATCATATTTACTGTAAACATTTGACTCATTACTGCTACATGCTGTATTGTATACTTATCTAATGCTTTACATTTATTGTATAAGCTCTGTTACTGTGTTCAATTGATTAAGCTTTTCTCCTTGGGCCACCACTAAAATGAGGCTAATTCTTAGGCCCATTTGGAATAGCCTAGTTAACAAATTAATTAAATAAATAAATAAACACATACATAAATAAATAAATAGCAGCATTATTAAACCAAGCATGGCACTCAACACCTGATTGTTTTTTATAGCATCTCTCCTCAAATTCGAGGCAACACTGGAATTCTTGTCACAAAAACAAAGAGCTTGTAGCATACTATATTGTCTTCTCTTTTGAAAGGTGGTCATTCTGGATTAGATTGGTGTGTCTGGCTCACCTGTCCCAATTTAAAGCAAGGCTTTTACTCATGCAAATTCTGCACCACCATATGACTACATATACCTGACAGCTATCAAAATCTGCAGGCCCAGAGATGTAAATTTCAGTTCAGGCCCTGTTATTTCTAATGTTGGCTGACCCTTAATCACCAACCTGAACGTACTATTTCACTTGTGTTGAACATTAATGGTGTGAATACAGAGTGCTTTTTGCTCCAGACCTAGATGTTATAGGAACAAGCCAGATATCCTCATGATTCCTGAAGCTTGTCTAAAAGAAGTGTGACTGGCAGAGCATATATAACACAATTATCTCTCTTTCTCTGACAACAGGTCCAGATTGAAGTTAGAGGTATGTCATTTTCCCTGGGGAAAATAAAAGTAATTTTGAAGTAGTGTTTGAAAAACAAATAGGAAAATGCTCAAGCTGTACTAGCCAAGATGCTTACAGGGGTTGTGCGACTTTACCCAGTCTTCAATAAATGAATTAGAAAATATGATTGAATAATATTTATCAGGTTTGAGAAAAACATCATTATTATGTTGGAGTACAACCTCAGCTGGATTGTTAGTAAGGAGATACAGCCAGACAAAATGTTCACCCAATACAGTTTGAAGCAAACTGATGTCAAAAGAACTAGGCCTAACCCTTTACCAGTTGCCTTTACCTTGCCAGATGTCATCACTTCAAACACCCCCCCAGAGATGTCAGAGCACCAATGTTTTACCTAATGCATTAATCCCCATACATTAGGTTGGCATTTCTAAAGACTCATAATAAAAGCCTGTGTAACTCACAGGGAGGACACTTCTAGAAAGAAGGGTGAAGCCAAGCTTGTTGAGCATGATATCACGGACTAGGGCCCAAACTGATAGATTCAAACCATGCTGGGACCCCTAGAAATTTTACTCTTCTTAACAGCATGTTCTGATTCAGGCTCAGGAGTTATACTGAAAATTAAGAAGATGGAAAGGGCATACATGCTTATGACTCACCTGTAAAATCAAAAGGCATCAAAACCAAGATATTTACAAAAACCTACAGTGAGCTTAACAGTGCAGAGTAACCACAAATTCAGTCAAAGTAATATAGTTTTACAAGTAACCTAAAACTACTTGAAGACCACCCATATAGTTCTTGAATGTGATCAAAGATCATGCAGGTGCTCTATCGAAAAGTTCCAGCTACTAAGATAAAATGTTAGATCACCTGCAATTACGAATATCATAGATTGCATCACTGCAATAGATCACACATGATCAATATTGTCTCTAAACCAGACATAGCTAAACCAGGAAGGTAAACCATGTGATTCTCTAGTGCTCCTTCATTTTATATTTAATGAAATACCTTGAAAAAACTTAAAAGTCTCTATTAAACCTGAAAATTATGAACTCAATAAAGTGCCCAGATTTCTGTAAACTTCCTTAAAATGTCCAGTCCTGTAACAGCTGAAGCATTTTCTCAAATGTTCAATCTCATTCATGCAAACACTCCACTGAGAGCTAAAGATCCCCTTCCTGACTTCTCCTTTTCACTTCCACTCTGCTGTATCAAAAATTCTTTGAATATATTAAAAAGTATGGCAAACAATCACAAAAGGATTCAGAAAAGCTTATAATACTCTTCCAGCTATGTACATTTCTTCTGATGTCATCCTTATGAGCAGTAAAAACAGGCCACTCATTGCAGTGGAATTTGTAGATTTAAGGAGGGCATTTGAGGCTGTACGAACCACATGTTGCTATTTAGAAAACACAACAATGTTATTTTGGGGGAAATGCCTATTTAAACTACTAAGGGAACTGACTTCCTACTCATCCCACTGCCATTAACAACCACACAAAAGTACCTGGACTACCTACAGGTCAAAACTTTAAGAACTGCAAAATATAATGAGGTAGCAATTTCACAAAGTCATAAAATAACTCAAAATTCTGTACAGAATCTCAGACTTGTACAGGAAAGCCGATGGGCTATCACTTTCAATGGTCTCATACCTAGGCTGGAGTATGGACTGCCTCTTATTGCCATAGGCTCAACTCATAATTCTAGACTGTTTCAAACCATTACAAACAAAATACCTTGTTTCATTACCAAGTATCCTGGGGTACATCAGTGCATCACTACAGTAGACAGTTGATTATCTGAAACATCAATTATCAGAACCTGTTTTCTAAAGTTTTCGGATAGGAAAAATCATAAAGTCTGAATATGTAAAGATTATATGTATTCACTTGAGCATGTTTTTTGAACTTGTAGCCAGCTCGTGTGTGAAAAATATTCTTTATTGTCCACTGGAATCACTGAATGATTGAAAGCTATATTCCTGCGTGCAGAAAAAAAAGATTTTAGAAGTTTTTTATCTGGTTCAATTATGTGTTTAATTATCCAAACAGTTTGTTTATCCAAACTATTCTAGGTCTGAATTAGTTTGGATAATCGATCTCTACCGTATTTCTGAATGAAAATGGCTGCCAGTTCAAGCTAGAGTGTAGCTACTACTAAATATCCTTATATATAAAATCTTAAAAAAGGCACACTACTGTCCCCAAAAACAGAATAGTCTTCAGAGAACCAACATATTCCGTGAGAAACAGTGGCACAATGTGTCATGGGTGACCCCCATTCAATCTAACTTGGATTTAAATATTATTCTCAAAAATATTTCCCACTAAATGGAATGATCTACCTCCCAGCATCAGCAAAATAAACAATATAAAACACTTAAACTACACTCAAAGCACACCTAAGGGAAATTAACAAATGTTAGTGCTTCCAGGATGATGGTTTACATAGTCTTAGCTATCCTTATGCACGTAGACCTCACTATCCTCTGCTTAAATCACTCACTATAGTATTTCTGCTGCTTTGAATACTATACAAGGCACAACTGTCACTTTAGACTTGCTAGGAATATAATATTGTACAAGGTTTATAAACTTTCCCTGGACAAGCAAATCTACAATACTGTAAGTGACGATATCAAGAAAGGGTTTTGCAAAAGCTGCAACTAGAAATCCTGCATAAATATGCTTTACCTACATGTTATGTCCTGACAGCTACCTAATACACTGTGTATTTTACCTGCAACATAAGCACTGCAAAGCACACACAGTACTAATAGAACTGCAACACTTGCTAACTTAACTAATTGTGCAACGACAAATTAAAAGTACTACTACTGGACAGATCCATACAAATGTTGTAGCCTGAAACACCTGTCTTGTTAAGGACATGGTCATGTAAATAATATCATCCTGTAAATGCCTGAAATGTCTGTCATGTAAGGAACATACTTGTGTAGTCATGAAATGCCTGTTTTGCGAAAGGATATACTTGTGATGAGCATACTCATGTAAATGTCGTCTTGTTCTCAAATAAAATGCCTGCATTGTAAGGTATATATTCACATCATTCTGTCATAAATGTCTTGTCTTGCCTACACAGGCCAGGGAGTTGGCCAGTTAAGGTCTTCGGACCAGATCACTTATAGTGTTAGAAAAATAACAAAATAAAAAATACATACAGACATAAATAAATAAATGTCTCTATCAGTGTTCTTCCAAGTAATGTCTGGTTATTTCTCTTCAACTGTAGGAGTTCTCAGGTCAGGAGTTGCACAGGGATCAGTACAGAGTTCGGTAATTTTTCTTTTCACTTTTTATCAATACCTGCCACACAATCTTCTGCAGCTTCGTGTTACAGAGCAGGCAGATATCCCAGTCATTTCCAAACCCAGTAGAGCTGCAGGATGTACTAAAGACACATCCAGGTGGAGTTTAATTTACTCTGGTCCTGGTTATACAACAGAAAACTCACAGGTAGTAACAGCAAGACTGTGGTCATGTTGTTTGTGACTTAGCAAAATCTGAAGGAGACCACAGCACCCAAGTCTTTGACTCCTTGACCTGTTCTATCTCTCAGGCATATATACATAAATACAATGGGCAATGGTTAGCTCTGACTTTGTCATTTAAGTCCGGTACATAAAATAATGTAGAAAGGGTTCTTGTATAACTTATTGTTATACACTAAAACTTTTTTTTTAATCATTGAGGCTGGAATAGTCATTGGTGTTCATTTTCTCTTTCAAAACATAAAATACACTTTCCCAGAGACATTCTACAAACTACAGTTAATGAAATGTATCACATAAATTCTCAATTCAGCCAAAGAGAACAACACTGCCAAAAATGGCTTCCCTTAGCAGCCACAGGAATCACGCTGATAGAATCGCTCAGTCTTAGGCTGATTCATTTAGAATACTGTTCTCCTTTGGCAACTGGATTAGAAATCAGGAGCTTTCTCCTGCTTAGGTCACAATCTCAAAGTGGCATGACTGTTGAAAAACTACTTTTCACTTAGCAATAAATGAAAAAAACATTCAGTGAATGTGCAGCTGCTAATTAGAACCAGTTACCAACAGAGACTAGGGACCAGATGAATTACAAGATTTTTTCATACAGAGCTAGTTAACACTTTAAGTCAATTGTACAGATGCAACTGCAATAGAGATGACAGATAATTGGTGCCTGCTTCTGTGCTTACTGAAATAACCAGCTTGCTTGCGTTTTTATTTTTTTTTGTTTTAGTTCCTTGCAACTAATCATTACGTCTTCCCCTTGGCTTTACTCAACCAATGTCTGGGCCAAGGAAAGAGCCTCTGGATGTGGGTGCAGCATCATACTGTTGTTGTAGAGGATGCCTTAACCTACCACCCTGCAACAGCAGCCTTGTGAGCGAGCATCATACTCCTGTTGTGTAACATGCCTTAACCCACCGCTCTGCAGAAGGAGCCTTGTGAGCTAGCATCATACCTTAATCTACTACACTGCACAAGCAGCCTTGTGAGCTAGCATCATGGTGTTGTTGTGGATTACCCACCACCCTGCAGCAGCAGCCTTGTGAGCTAGCATCATACTGCTGTTGTACAGCATGCCTTAACCTACCACTCTGCAGCAGCAGACTTGTGAGCTCACATCATACTGCTGTTGTGAATTATGCCTTAACCCACCACCCTGCAGTAGTAGCTTTCTGAGCTGACATCATTCTGCTGTTGTGGATTTTTCTGTTGTGGAGTATGTCTTAACCCACCACCCTGTAGTAGCAGCCAATGACTTGTGGAGTATGTCTTAACCCACCATCCTGCAGCAGCAGCCTTGTGAGCTCACATCTTTCTGCTGTTGTGGAGTATGCCTTAACCCACTGACCTGCACTAGCCTTGTGAGCTTGCATCATTCTGCTGTTGTGGAGCATTCCTTAACCCACCAACCTGCAGCAGCCTTGTGAGCTCGCATCATTCTGTTGTTGTGGAGGATTCCTTAACCTACCACTCTGCAGCAGCCTTGTGAACTCGCATCATTCTGCTGTTGTGCAGTATGCTTTAACCCACCACCCTGCAGCAGCTTTTTAAGTTTGCATCATACTACTGTTGTGCAGTATGCCTTAACCCACCACCCTGCAGCAGCAGACTTGTCAATTCCTCTATGGCTGCCCTTGGGAAGAGCATGACAGCTCCTATGCATGCAAAACCTCTTGACCAAATGGGAAACCACTTGCAGTATAGAGTTCACAAGGCTGTTTGTGCTGCTACAGAAGCAAACCAGGCTGCCTCTCTCTCCCAAAGACAGGCAAGCTGGTGTTGGTCACTCATTGCTATCCTTCTCCTCCTCCTCCCAGTCTTTCCAGTGCTCATGAAGCTAAAAGGACAATGGTCATCTGGATGGCAGTAGAGGCAAAGCCCTAAAACATGTAAAACAATATACTGTTTTCAAGACTGATAGTAGTCACTTCTTTATGTTAGCTATTCAAGTGTTTTCACTTCCTGTTTCTTACTGATTAAGTTATCTTTGCATCTAGGTAGTTTTTTATATTAGATACCTGTTCTTGTCTAAAAATAGTATAAGCCCTCGGAGTTAAAGGTGTTACATTGTAAATGCTCATTGGCTGTTTTTGTTTATTATTATTCAGAATATAACTCAAAAATTGTGCCACAGCACCTACCAGCCAGGACTGTGGGTGTAAAGGGTCTTTACATCAGTCTACATACCCAGTTAAAAAATGAACACCACTTGAACATACTGACTTAATATAAAGTTAGGTGCTCTGGTCTGAAAGCCAGTTTATCCTATTTTTTATTAGGAAGAGAAGATTAAAACTTTCAAAGTTTTCTAGGATTATGTTGTACTTGAAAAACTCAAGAGAGAGGATATTCCCTGGTCTATCATACATCAAGGACTTCATCATGACCACTATTTATTTTATTTTATTTGATATTTGTCAACTGGAATAATATCCCTTTTCCAACAGATGCCCTGGGGAGAAAAGCTCCATGTTGACATAATATGCTTACCATTAAATAAAGTTATTACAAAGCCTAATATAAAAGATGACTGGTTAACTAATTAAAAACTCAGCTTCATCTCATACAAAGTGAGCCTATGCATACATAGTGCAAATATTTGGAAAGCTATATTCAATTGAAAAAGGGCATTGTCAATAGATAAAGTATTTACAAGTTGCAGTTCACAGTGATTACATTAAAGACACCGAGTATACTCTTTGGAACAGAAGTGACTAGATAATATAGCCTAGGCAAAAATATATTTGATCTTTTTGAATAGATTTTACTAAGTCCTCCTCAATGAACATAGTCAAAGAATGCTGGTGGTGGAAGGAGGTGGGACTACATCAGCCTGGGGTAGTGCAGGAAAAGGTTACAATAAAATGAAATTAAATCTTACTGAGTGCAAGCTAATCAAAGCTTATCAAATGCAACCTGTGTGAAAGCATGTGTGCATTTCTATCATGAATACTTAGGGGATGAAAGTGGGAGACACAGTGCCCATTATCAATAACTAGACAAGTAGTAAGGCCATCCATGACCTGAGAATGGTGTGTTACCACTTTATAACAACCTTTATGACCTCCATTCCCAGCTCGCACATAAACTTTCAAAACCATAGATTGCAATACCTCAGCAAAAGGCACCTAGTCTAAACATTTCACCGTTGCAAATAACGTTCAGTCTTTGGCTGACAGAGTCCTGCAATATACGGCAACATTCTGATACAGATTATATGCCAACTGCTTCAAAACTGGTTGATATAAGGAGGCCCACACTATTTCACTTTTACCCAAACCAAGCAACGCATATATTAATAATAAACATCCTATAAATATGCTGGTGTTATCTGTCTGGATTACAATAAATGGCTTACTAACTCCAGTCTGTTTTATTTTTCCTGAGATTCAGCTCACTGTTTAGAATGGTCACCACAGAATTTCATTAAGGCATGAAATGACTGATGAAAGGAGACCAAAGGGCAGTGATCTAAAAAAAATATATATATTTTTTTCCTCAGATACTGCTGTATATATATGGAAAAAAATACATTTTCTAAGATCACTGGTCTCATTCCATTAATCATTCCATGTCATACTGACATTCTATGGTGACCATTCTTAAAAGAAAGGATTTGCGTCGGTCAAGGCTTTTAATAACTTATACAACAATATCTGTAGTTGCAGCAAAATGTGTGCCTTTAATTAACCAATAAGGCATTCAGTTCACAGCTGCTAAATTATTCCTAATTTTACTTATAGGTTCATAGGTGTGTACTAGGCTTTACAACCCTAGCCATAGGATTACCCTGGCACTCGGCACTAGTTCCCAGTTCCTCTGTCGAGTAGAGCCACTGGAGTTATCCCCAGGGTGAATTTTCTGTTTCCCATCCACTCATCAAGATTTCTCTTGTGGAGGGTCAGCGAGATGCTCTGCTTGACATGTATGGGAAGTCTGTTCCATAGCATGGGCAGTCTCTAGGTTATGAACCTGTCCCTCCAGCATGTTCTGTTAATTGTGATAATGAGGTTGAGGTCTCTGGAGCGTGTGGTGTGGAGGGATTGGGATTTCTTTAGATGTAGCATTTCTAACAGAGCTGGGTCAGACATGGCTTTGTAAGTCAAGCAGAGATCGCCACTAAGTAGGCACTATGGGACAGAGAATAGTTGGAGTTTTGTGAGTCTGTCCATATAGGACAGTGTTTAAGGCCTAGGATCCTCTTTGTGAGGTACTTTGTGGCCTCTGCAGTTGTTGCATGTGTCTAGTCAGGTACATGCCAAATAGGGCATTGTACTCGGTGATTGGCCTAATAAGGGAAGAGTAGAGGAAGACAATGACCTCTTTCTTCCTGGATGCAAAACCCTTAGTAATGAGATGTGCCACATAGAAGGGCTTTCTGACCACAGTGGCAATGAGGTGATCAAAAGAGAGGTTGCTGTCAACCTGTGTTCCCAGATCTCTTATAATACCTTCTGTGTTCAGTGGACTACCATCAATGTGGTAATTCATGGGAACTGGGTTTTTCCCAAAAGGGATGATACATTTTTTGGCATTGAGCTTAAGGCCATGGTTCTGACAACAGTCGTTGGTCTCAGTGAGGCCATTCTGTAGGATGTCAACATCACTTGGGGAGTTAATAATAGCTCCCAACTTGCAATTGTCTGCAAACTTTGTCAGCCAGAGGCCCTTCTTGTTGGCCTGGACTTCAAAGAAGTAGATAGCAAACAGGAGAAGACCCAGGACCAAACCCTGTGGAACTCCACTTGTGACTAGTCGGCAGTCTGACTTTGAGTCAACTACTTTCACACTGTGGGTTCTATCTGTGATCCAGTTTGCAACCCACCTAGTGATATAGGGAATGATGACAAGCTTAGTGAGTTTTTCTATGATTCCTGAGTGGGGCATGATAGCAAAAGCCTTGGCCAGATTAAGGTAGGCCGTATGATCCATCTTGCCTTCATCCACAACTCTGGTGACTGACTCAAAGAAGTCAACCAAGGTGAGCAGGCATGATCTACCCTTCACAAAACCAAACTGTGTGGGATCCAGAGTTTGGAGATTCCATATATCCTTGTTTATTAGATCCATGATGATGTGTTCCATAGCTTTGCATATCAGACTCATCAGGCTAATGGGGCAATAGTTTCCAGGGTCTGTAGTCGCTCCTCTTTTGTGGAGAGGAATGACTGTAGCAGTGTGCCATTTGGTAGGGACAAAGCCTGAGGTGAGGCTGTGACTGAACAGGGCACATAGGTGAGGTGCCAGTTCACTCTGTAGTTCGTGTAGAACACAACCAGGGATATTGTCAGGTCCCATAGAACCTGTATTCTTGGCCTTGGACAGTACTGTTTTAACCTGTGTAGCAGCAATACTGGGTGCCTGGCAATCTACTGGTATTGTGATTGGTCCTTTGGGGGGGGGGGGTAAAGTTGGTACTGAATCTGTCGGCCGGTATACTGGCAATATCTGTTGGCTTGGTATAAGAGGTACCATTGTGCAGTAGCTCAGAGCAAATCTGGGTATTGCCATGGAGATTCTTTACATAACTACAGAATGCCCTGTGTTTGCCTTTACTATCTGCTGCAATTCTGTTTTCATAGCTAGCTTTAGAGGATTTGATGAGGGATCTCAACTTTTTGTTGAAGCTGATAAGGGAGTTTTTACAGTCTTGGGACTTCAACTTATTCTGCATCAGTTTCCTCCTTCTGTTGTAGAGTTCGTTTATGGCAGGGGACCACCAGATCTTGGTTCTATTAGGTATGGCGAGATCCATGCATTTGTGTGCATCTTTGTAAAGTGCATCGGTGTATGATTTTGCGGTCATGCAACTATTCTCCATTTGCATGGGTGCCGTGAATTTAGCCACCTCTATTTTTAGGATCCCAGACTTAGCTTTAGAGAAATTTTTCATGTTGGTTACCTTTGCAGGGTGGTGGGATGGATGTGGATTTCCAAGGTGATTAGTTTGTGGTCATATCTAACCAGGGAGGAGCTGAATATTGGTGTAGAGCAACGGTTGCCCCTGTTAGCAATGACCAGGTCAAAGATGTTGCCACCTCTAGTTGGGGTAAGAATGAGCTGGTCCAGGGCATTGGAATTAATGAACTCCAGGAAACATGGGGCAAGTGTTCTGGTACATGAGTAGTTTACCCAGTTAATGGAGGGGTAGTTTAAGTCACCTAGTAAGAGAGTGTTAGGTTGGACCCTAATATTCTTCAGGGTGCTTAGGAACGTGGAGTCTTGTGACATGGTTTGGGACCTATAGCAGGCTACGACCTGAATCACTGTCTTACCCAATGTTAGCTGCACCTGAAGTATCATTGATGTGTTATGTTGGGCTACCAGTCTGGAGGTGTGTGCATCCTTTATGAATATGGAAACACCACCGCCTTTGGAGCTTCGGTCCAAGTTCTGGGGCCAAAAGGTGTGGAATGAGTTATAGCCTGGTAGTGCAGGGGTGCTTTTTGCTGCCTTGAACCAGGTCTCTGTTACAGCACAAATACTGATGTTCTCCATTTTAAGGAGTGCCTCGAGTGAGTGCATTTTGAGATTTAGACTTCTAGTGTTGAGCAACATGACCCTCAGATTGCATTTGTTAGTAGTTGTTATGGTGGTAATTTGGTCTTTGGAACACCACCTAAAAAAGGCAATATAGGGGTGGCAAGAGCCTTGGCCAGTATCCGGAAGCCCAGGGGTGACAGATGCAGGCCATCTCTGGCAAAGCATCAAGGTCTGTCAATCATGTCATCCCAGGCAGACAGATACTGGATCCCCTTAGAATGACACCAGAAACTTAGCCAATTGTTGAAATCAGTCATTTTCTGCTTGGACTGTGTCATCATTCTGGATGATGGCAGGATGCTGCTTAGGGCTAGGGTCATACCCGCCTGGGCTACATAATGTGAGAACTCCTCCATGTCTCTTTTCATGTAGTCCAGGGAGGTACGTCTCAGGTCATTCACACCCAGATGTACAATGGCAGAGTCATATTTGTACCTGTTCTTGAGGGACCTGAGTGCAT
Source organism: Protopterus annectens (assembly GCF_019279795.1). Lineage (NCBI taxonomy): Eukaryota > Metazoa > Chordata > Ceratodontiformes > Protopteridae > Protopterus > Protopterus annectens. Next base: position 430,970,143 of record NC_056746.1, read on the forward strand.
GCGTTATGTGGCTGATCCTGGCACCTGACAGGCAGGGTCTATATCACTTTGTCGAAGGTTTACAACTTCGAACACTATATGGTTGAACCCATATGTTCGAAGTTGTAAAACTTCGAAAACTTAAAAAAAAAAATAATAATAAAAAACCTACCTGACAGTTGTAAGGAGGGGTGCAAGCCCCCTTGTACCCCCACACCCCCTACCCTTTAAATATATCAACTCCAAGATTGCATTACAGTGTAATAATGGCAAATCTTTGCTTTCTGCACTATACTGCATTGTAGTGTGGTCTCAGACTTGATATATTTAAAGAGGTGGTGGTGTGAGGGGTGCAGGGGGGCTTGCCCCCCTGCTTACAGCCTCCAGGTAATTTATTTATTATTATTTTTTTTTTTACGTTTTCGAAGTTTTAGAAATTCGAACATATGGGTTCGACCATATAGCGTTCAAAGTTGTAAAACTTCGACAAAGTGATATAGACCCGAAAGGCAGCTGACTGTTACTTTCTCCTTATTCAACCTAGTGAGTGGGACATCAGTGTACCTCACTATTTAGTCACCTATGACTATTGTGTTGGGCATGCTGTTTTGTCTTAGGGGCTTTGGTTGAGTGGCACAATGTTTAGGAGAGTTATATGTCTTGTGATTAATGTTGTGTTGTGGTGGTCGAGTGTGTTTCTGCCTTGGAGGTCTCTGCTGCTTAGGTAAATTTTTATTGAGAGCCTCTGCGAAGGTGGGTGTGTGGTTTGTGTTTTTATGTGAAGGCAGTGCTGGTGTGTGTTCTGGAGGGCTATGTGTTTCATGTGGTCTGGTGCAAGTGTTGACTTTCTTCTCTTGACCAGCTATTCCAGTCTTGGCTGGAGAGTGCGCGGCTTCCAGTTTGGATATATAAGTGCATTTCTCGCAAGTCTGAGTGTTGGAAGGTAAGAGGAGAGGGTTGTCAGTGTACATGAGGCAGTTGCTACATTGCCTTAGGATGCCCAAGTTCACCAGGTTAATAGGAGAGAGCACAGGGAACTGACCTTTAGATATGCCTTTAGGGGGTGGGCATTGATAATAAGTACTGGATCTGTTTCCTTGTAGAATGTTTAGTGCTGGTAGCACTTTTGTGTGCTACAATAATTGCTACAAGAAGTCTGCTAAAGTGCTAGACTAATAAGCTAGTTTAAGTGCAGGTGAGAAGAAAACTAGTAGATCTAAGGGAAAAATTGAAGAGCAGACTCTGGCATCGTTCAGAAGCTCACAAACAGTCCTGGATACAGCAAGTCTGTATCTCGACTAGACTAGTTACAGGAACAGTGGAAAACAAGTGCAAACACAGGCTTTTAAACTGGAAAGTTGAGAGAGATGGAAAAACTGTCCAAACGGCCAATAAACTACAATATCTGGGCCAGGAACCACTCCTTATGTGGTAGGTTACCTAGAGCTTACCACTCCTACTGATAAGCTAGCAGGCTTCCCTCCAAGACAGGAAGGCTTGGGGTGGGGTTCAGGAGCTTACAAACAGTCCTGGATACAACAAATCTGTATCTGGAATAGACTAGTTACAGAAAAGGGAGGAAACAAGTGCAAATGCGGGCTTTTAAATCAGGAAGTTGAGAGAGATGGAAAAACTGCCCAAACGGCCAATAACTACAACTTCTAGGCCAGAAACCACTCTTTATGTGGTAGATAGGTTACCTAGTGCTTACCACTCCCACTGATAAGCTAGAAGGCTTCCCTCCAACACAGAAAGGCTTGGGGGGGGGGGCTCAGGAGATTAAACATTCCTGGATACAGCAAATCTGTATCTGGACTAGACTAGTTACAGGAAAGGGGGGAAACAAGTGCAAATGCGGGCTTTTAAATAAGAAAAAATAAAACATGGAAAAAGCACCACGCTAGGAAACAAAAACTGTATGTTAGCGCTTTCGTTTACTAAAAAATATGTAAACTTCTTCAGACAATTCACAAAAAAAAGTCAACCCTTAAGTACTTTAAAAAAACATGACATCATTTCCTGAAACATCATTTCCTGAAACATCATTTCCTGAAGCATCATTTCCTGGAACATCATTTCCTGGAACAACCTTACCTCAATTTAAATTAAGAGAACATAAAATGTAAAGTGTAAACTATGTAAATCTATTCATAGTTACTATATTAAATTACTTTCTCGTGAAATTCAGTATGTTTATTATCTTAATAAAGCTTTAAGTTTTAGAATGCTCCTGAAGAGATTACATCATTTAAACCTGGTGGGACTAAAGCATTTAATTTTAACTGCCATAAAGCTTCTTTTTCTTCAAGTTTTAGGCTAGTCGGTCCCCCTCTTTCATTCTCAGATACTTTTTCAATAGCCATGAATAAAAATTCATGCTCAGGGAATGATAAAATGTGCCTAGCTAGGGCATTGGTAGTGTTCCCTTTATTAATTGCATAGTAGTGTTCATAAATTCTGTTTTTCAGTGGTCTATCAGTTTTCCCTATATAAAAAGCCTGGCATTTAGAGCACAAACTAAGATAGACCATCCTCCTAGTGTTACAATTAAACTTCCCATTGATGTAAAACTTTTTTCCTTTTACTGTAAATGAGTTACTCACTTTTATATACTTGCACCACTGACAATTTTCACATTTGAACATCCCTTTATGTGGGCGGTGCACATTGGAATTATTATTTTCCAAAAGTGCTTTTAAATTACATCCCATACGAAAAACCACTTGAGGATGTTCATTAATGTGTTTCCTGATTGATCTTCTGAGAAATAACACCAACTTTTGAAAATAATAGTTTTTAAAGATGGAGCATCCAAAGAAAACGTGGTAATAAAACTAGATGCAAATGAACCGTCTTTCTCAAAGCTCTTTACATTATTAAAATCATGTAAAAGTGGGCAATCAAAAGAGGTGGTCAAATCATCTGATAAGTCCACTCTAAATTCAATAGTTGTTTCATTCTCTTTTAACTGTAAAATTGGTTTAAATAAACCACTTGCCCTTTTATTCTTCACCTCTTCAATGAGTTCACCCACCAATCTAGGTGGGTACCCACGTTTCATGAACATGTCTTTTAATAACATACATTCTTGAAAAAAGTCATCCTCCAAAGTCACCATCCTGGCAGCCCTAACAAGTTGTCCTTTCACCACACCCCTTTTCTGGTGGTAAGGATGGCAACTGGAGAAGTGCAGAAATGCATTAGAATATGTGGATTTCCTAAAAATCTTGTAAGTAAACTATTTTTCTTAGTATTCTTTGTTAGTTCCACATCCAAGAATGAAATCCGTTCTGTTTTGAATTTCCATGTAAATTTCAAAAAATTGGTGTATTTAGTAATTTGTTCAACAAAGGTAGTGGCAGAGGCGATATCTCCTCTCCATAAAATGAATATATCATCCAAGTAACGGGTGTACCATGCGGTCCTCTCCTGAAAGGTGGTGTCAACGAACAAGTAATGCTTTTCCCAAAAATCCATAACAGCATTAGCAAAAGTTGCTCCACAGGGGGACCCCATGGCTACATCCATTTTCTGGAGGTAAAATTGTTTGTTGAACAAAAAGTAATTATTATTGAGGACTACTTCCAATAAGTATATAATTAAATCAATACTTTGTCCTTCTACCTGTTTTTCTAAAAGGAAGTCTCTCACTCATTCACATCCAAGTTCTTGTGGAATAGATGTATAAAGGTTGCAAACATCAATTGTAAAAAAATTAAGGGCCACATCAAAAGGGAAGTTATTAATCATTTGCAAAAAATCCCATGAGTCTTTGCAAATCTGCACCTCATTTTTCAAGGCCTCCTTAAGTTTACAATCAACAAATTTGGCACACCCATGTGTGATAGATTGTCTCCCATCAATGATTGGATGAAAGGGTGGTTTTTGCAAATTTTTGTGTATTTTTGGTAACCCAAAAAGGGTCGGGGTAATTGGATAAATGATTTCCAAATAATTCATAAGGTCCAAGTCAATACCGCCTTCAATGAACAAATCTTTGATAAACCCAGTGATCCTACAGTAAAATTAGAGTCACTTGGAGAGATTATCTCCTCTTCCTGTTCTGTTTCTTCCTCTTCCACTGGACTTGATTCTGTTGCCCCCCAGTGTTCGCATTTCTGCGGGTTTGAAAACCCTGATTCTGTTCTTGATTCTTAACACTGTTAGAGTCAGAACCATTGTTCCTATTTTTGTCTCTCACTCCTTCTAACTGGTGAACTCATTGTAGTTGCATCAAATGGTATATTATTGTTATCTAGTCCAATAAATATATCTCCTGAGGAGGTCTGGTCATAGTCAATGTTCGTACCTTTCTTTAAAAAATTTGAGGGAGGTGAGGGGTAAGCAACCCCCTTTTCGTATTTAGTTTCTTGACCTTGTTTTCTTTTAGTTTTGATAAAGCACTCTCCATACTCGAAAAAATTTGAAGAAAGTCAAATTTATACCGTGGAAACTCGATGTCCAACCTAATGCTGTTGTCTAAGTCCACCAGTTCTTTTTTAAAAAACTCTATTTGCCGACCATAGTCTTTAATTAAACATTCAATCAGTTCAATACCCTGTTTGTCAAAAAGGCAAAGTAATTCTTTATGAAATGGAGAATTGGCAATCAGGCCTGTTGGAAATCTCCATTGTCTAAGTCCCTTTGGGACTTGTTTTCTTTTTACACATTCAGCTAGATACTGAACCTCTACCTGTATCTTCTTAAATTTAAAAAGTTTGAAATCAAACAATTTCAATTTATTAGATAAGGAGTCCTATTATTGGAACCCCTACTGTTGTTATTGCTGAAGCTACTACTGGTGAAACAAACTGGTTCTTTAAGCCAGTCATTTAATGATGGTAGAGAATTAGACGTACTTACTACATTAACATTTGTTGTGTTAGAAGTAAGACTTTCACTCGCTCCATTCTGGTCGTGTGCCTGGACACCAGAGCAAGGTAATCCTGAAGAGTGGGATTACCTTTGATCCTAGGGTAGATCCATGGTTACTGGACACTAAAAAAATGGAACTTCCAGGTTTCAGAGGTAACAGAGGTAAGGTAGTTGCAACTTGATTGGATAAAATGTCGACTCGTTGCGAAAGTAATTCAATAAGAGCAGTCAATTTCCTCATTGACGCAGATTCGTTACTAGTAGTTGGTTCCATAGTGTTAGAAAAAGAGTCCAAAGTCTCAAATAAAACTTGCGAACCAGAAATAGAAAGACCTTGTGTTCCAGCAGTAGTGCGGTTCTCCATAAACAGACAAGCAAACAAACTAAATGATTCAACAAACTAATAAAAAATAAAACATGGAAAAAGTACCACGCTAGTAAACAAAAACTGTATGTAAAATATGTAAACTTCTTCAGACAATTCACAAACAAAAAGTCAACCCTTAAATACTTTAAAAAAAATGACCATTTCCTGAAACATCATTTCCTGAAACATCATTTCCTGAAGCATTATTTCCTGAAACATCATTTCCTGGAACAACCTTACCTCAATTTAAAGTAAAAGAACATAAAATGTAAAGTGTAAACTATGTAAATCTATTCATAGTTACTATATTAAATTACTTTCTCGGGAAATTCAGTACGTTTATTATCTTAATAAAGCTTTAAGTTTTAGAATGCTCCTGATAGAGATTACATCATTTAAACCTGGTGGGACTAAAGCATTTAATTTCAACTGCCATAAAGCTTCTTTTTCTTCAAGTTTTAGGCTAGTCGGTCCCCCTCTTTCATTCTCAGATACTTTTTCAATAGCCATGAATTAATAATTCATGCTCAGGGAATGATAAAATGTGCCTAGCTAGGGCATTGGTAGTGTTCCCTTTATTAATTGCATAGTAGTGTTCATAAATTCTGTTTTTCAGTGGTCTATCAGTTTTCCCTATATAAAAAGCCTGGCATTTAGAGCACAAACTAAGATAGACCACCCCCCTAGTGTTACAATTAAACTTCCCATTGATGTAAAACTTTTTTCCTTTTACTGTAAATGAGTTACTCACTTTTATATACTTGCACCAATGACAATTTTCACATTTGAACATCCCTTTATGTGGGCAGTGCACATTGGAATTATTATTTTTGAAAGCATTTTTGGAAAATAATAATTCCAATGTGCACCGCCCACATAAAGGGATGTTCACATCAATGGGAAGTTTAGTGTATGAACACTACTAAGCAATAACAACAGTAGGGGTTCCGTCGAATACGAGGACTCCTTATCTAATAAATTGAAATTGTTTGATTTCAAACTTTTTAAATTTAAGAAGCTACAGATAGAGGTTCATTATCTAGCTGAATGTGTAAAAAGAAAACAAGTCCCAAAGGGACTTAGTCAATGGAGATTTCCAACAGGCCTGATTGCCAATTCTCCATTTCATAAAGAATTACTTTGCCTTTTTGACAAACAGGGTATTGAGCTGACTGAATTTTTAATTAAAGACTATGGTCGGCAAATAGAGTTTTTTAAAAAAGAACTGGCAGACTTAGACAACAACATTAGGTTGGACATTGAGTTTCCGCGGTATAAATTTGACTTTCTTCGAATTTTTTCGAGTATGGAGAGTGCTTTATCAAAAATAAAAAAAAAACAAGGTCAAGAAACTAAATAGGAACTCTATTGCATACGAAAAGGGGGTTGCATACCCCTCACCTCCCTCGAACTTTTTAAAGAAAGGTACGAACATAGACTATGACCAGACCTCCTCAGGGGATATATTTATTGGACTAGATAACAATAATATACCATTTGATGCAACTACAATGAGTTCACCAGTTAGAAGGAGTGAGAGACTTGTGAGTAAAAATAGGAACAATGGCTCTGACTCTAACAGTGTTAAGAATCAAGAACAGAATCAGGGTTTTCAAACCCGCAGAAATGCGAACACTGGGGGGCAATGGAATCAAGCCCAGTGGAAGAGGAAGAAACAGAACAGGAAGAGGAGATAATCTCTTCAAGTGACTCTAATTTTATTGTTTCTAAAGAAATTGAACAAAATAATTTATGTATTTTTTGCAATAGTTCTAATGATTTCAAAATTTATAATTATTCCTCTTTTGTTCCTGATTCTGCACTTATAGAGGTCTTAGCTAGAGGGCTTTCTTTTGTTCCCACTTTTAGGAGTAATTTGGAAATAACATTGATTGACTTGAAAACTTTTACAAGGAAACTGAATTTAAATGTTCTTTTAGGTAGTAATTCGAGTCTCATGAAAGAATTTAGAGTCGCCAGCATCTTTAACCCTGTGTTGCACCCCACTATTGCCCTTTTTGAAAAAATATGTGAAAACGACTTTAGGTCACTCATGGGTACATACTGTTCTTGTAACATTTTTAACAACAACTTTACCCAAACTGAGAAAGATGCATTACAGGGGTTGAAATTTGCAAACATTCATATCATGAAACCAGATAAAGGGGGTGGGTTGGTCTTCATGAACAGGGAAGATTATGTATTGAACATGGAGTCATTACTTGACAGTGAAGCTTACATGCAAGTGTCTCTTAATGAGATGAATGGAGCTTACCATAGGATCAGTGGGTTCATCAAAGATTTGTTCATTGAAGGCCATATTGACTTGGACCTTATGAATTATTTGGAAATTATTTATCCAATTACCCCGACTCTTTTTGGGTTACCAAAAATACACAAAAATTTGCAAAAACCACCCTTTCATCCCATCATTGATGGGAGACAATCTATCACATATGGCTGTGCCAAATTTGTTGATTGTAAACTTAAGGAGGCCTTGAAAAATGAGGTGCAAATTTGCAGACTCATGGGATTTTTTGCAAATGATTAATAACTTCCCTTTTGACGAGGCCCTTAATTTTTTTACAATTGATGTTTGCGACCTTTATACATCTATTCCACAAGAACTTGGATTTGAATGGGTGAGAGACTTCCTTTTAGAAAAACAGGTAGAAGGACGAAGTATTGATTTAATTATATACTTATTGGAACTAGTCCTCAATAATAATTACTTTTTGTTCAACAAACAATTTTACCTCCAGAAAACTGGTGTAGCCATGGGGTCCCCCTGTGGAGCAACTTTTGCTAATGATGTTATGGCTTTTTAGGAAAAGCATTACTTGTTCGTTGATACCACCTTTCAGGAGAGGATCGCATGGTACACCCGTTACTTGGATGATATATTCATTTCATGGAGAGGAGATATCACCTCTGCCACTACCTTTGTTAAACAAATTACTAAATACACCAATTTTTTGAAATTTACATGGGAATTCAAAACAGAACGGATTTTATTCTTGGATGAAAATAGTTTTACTTCCAAGATTTTTAGGAAATCCACATATTCTAATGCATTTCTGCACTTCTCCGGTTGCCATCCTTACCACCAGAAAAGGGGTGTGGTGAAAGGACAACTTGTTAGGGCTGCCAGGATGGTGACTTTGAAGGATGTCTTTTTTCAAGAATGTATGTTATTAAAAGACATGTTCATGAAACGTGGGTACCCACCTAGATTGGTGGGTGAACTCATTGAAGAGGTGAAGAATAAAAGGGCAAGTGGTTTATTTAAACCAATTTTACAGTTAAAAGAGAAAGAAACAACTATTGAATCTAGAGTGGACTTGTCAGATGATTTGACCACCTCTTTTAATTGCCTACTTTTACATGATTTTAATAATGTAAAGAGTTTTGAGAAAGAGGGTTCATTTGCATTTGGTTTTATTACCACATTTTCTTTGGATGCTCCATCTTTAAAAACTATTATTTTCAAAAATTGGTGTTATTTATCAGAAGATCAATCAATCAGTAAACACATTAATGAACATCCTCAAGTGGTTTTTTGTAAGGGATGTAATTTGAGAGCACTTTTGGAAAATAATAATTCCAATGTGCACTGCCCACATAAAGGGATGTTCAAATGTGAAAATTGTCATTGGTGCAAGTATATAAAAGTGAGTAACTCATTTACAGTAAAAGGAAAAAAGTTTTACATCAATGGGAAGTTTAATTGTAACAAAAGGGGAGGTGGTCTATCTTAGTTTGTGCTCTAAATGCCAGACTTTTTATATAGGGAAAACTGATAGACTACTGAAAAACAGAATTTATGAACACTACTATGCAATTAATAAAGGGAACACTACCAATGCCCTAGCTAGACACATTTTATCATTCCCTGAGCATGAATTTTTATTCATGGCTATTGAAAAAGTATCTGAGAATGAAAGAAGGGGACCGACTAGCCTAAAACTTGAAGAAAAAGAAGCTTTATGGCAGTTGAAATTAAATGCTTTAGTCCCACCAGGTTTAAATGATGTAATCTCTATGAGGAGCATTCTAAAACTTAAAGCTTTATTAAGATAATAAACATACTGAATTTCACGAGAAAATAATTTAATATAGTAACTATGAATAGATTTACATAGTTTACACTTTACATTTTATGTTCTTTTACTTTAAATTGAGGTAAAGTTGTTCCAGGAAATGATGTTTCAGGAAATGATGCTTCAGGAAATGATGTCATGTTTTTTTAAAGTATTTAAGGGCTGACTTTTTGTTTGTGAATTGTCTGAAGAAGTTTACATATTTTTAGTAAACAAAAGCGCTAACATACAGTTTTTGTTTCCTAGCGTGGTGCTTTTTCCATATTTTATTTTCTATTAGTTTGTTGAATCATTTAGTTTGTTTTATTTTAAATAAGAAAGTTGAGAGAGCTATAAAAACTGCCCAAATGGCCAATAACTACAATTTCTGGGCCAAAAAAACATTCCTTATGTGATAGATAGGTTACCTAGTGCTTACCCCCACCTAGTTTGCTTTTATATTTATGAATCTCTTTTCACTGAAAGCTAACAATAAAGTTGGTAGGGGCCTTCACCCCCGACACCGCCCAACTACATATACTAACTCCAGGATCGCACTACAGTCGGGAAAAGGGCATATATGTTTTACTTGCCTTACAGTACTCTGTATTTAGTGAAATGAGTTTTCAGTGATTTGAGCTTTCAACGGTTTTAGTGTGAGTGAATTGAAATTCAGTGAAATGTATTTTCAGTGAATGAAAGCAGACCTCCACATGTATATTCCATTACTCAAAGTGCAGTTTGTTAAAATGGAAATCAGCATGTTTCTGTAGAATATTTTGGAAATAAATATTGCTACATAATCAACACTATCCACTTAGAAACAGTGTGATGTATTATTTTGTTTCCCACAGTAAGATAATTGCGATTCTGGTTAACTTGTACCAAGCTATTGCATGCTTTCTGTACTGCTAGCATATGGGATACCACCAGCATATGCTCATGGTTTCATCAATGCCATAGGAAGGTAGTACACTGCACCCATTAACTCATGCATAACAAGTACATAAGATTGTACTGCATGTAGAGCTCAGGCAGGGCTTTATTCTCAGTTCTTGTTACTATATTATTCTGCATGGACCATGTTACTCATTATGGTCTTCTGTTACTTATTTCTCAACTCATGCTGGTTGCATATGAAATAATTAGCAAAAAGGTTTTTAGGTTCATATTAAGCTTATGGCTGAAGGACTATCTAAAAGTTTAGACATGACAACCGTTGGTGTTAAGAGTATATTAGTTAACCTTGGTAAGAAAATTATTTCCATATACCTCAAGCACAAATTTACAATCTCCCATTCAATTATCAAGTCTGCTTTTCAAAGTGGATAGGCTATTACTTTTACATGCAGAAGGAGTTTATTTCAAATGTATGGAATGTGCTGCATTACAAATCTGTCACAACAATAGATGTAGTTAATTTAGCAGTAAAAGCTGAGGTATTTTATATGAATGTTACTGAGACCATTGGTCCAGCGAAGATGGAAGTCAAAATGGCTAGAGACTTTTAGCACTTGAAAGGCTAAACAGAGATCATCCTCAGTGGCTTAGATGACACAGACAAGAAGAATGGAGCTTTTATTCATTGGAGAAGCTTAGATTCTGTGGTCAGGAAATACATTTTCTTGGTTAGAAATTGTTGAGATCTTTCAAAATGGTCAGGGTGTTTCATGTGGTATATTCCAGAAGGAAGACTATAATCAAGGATAAGTTTGCTAAGGCAGTCTGCATGGAGCTGAGAGGAAGTGCCCTATAGATCAGCTGTGCAACCTGGAAGGACTTCTAAAACCACAACCAAGGCCTGGCGATCAAAAGGAAAATTGTTATCAACATCAGTATACAAGTTTCAGATAATTACACCAGTTTACAGTGGAGTACCAGCAATGTTACAATGAGATGAGAGAGTGTCATGTCTTTCTGATTATACAATATATTTTAGCATTTAAGATGATGCTATGACTAAGATAGCAGATGCTGGTCTGGTTGAGGCCCTCCTGGAATACGTGAGGGTCTGAGGAGAATTTGACAAGAGCACCAAATTTGAGGTAATCGGCAAACTTAGTACACCACAGACCCTTGACAGCTGGTTTCACATCTAAGAAGTAGATGCAACATAGTAGGTGGTCTAGGACAGTGTCATATGGAACCCTGTTGGTGGCATTCCTCTGGCTAGATGAGACAGCTGCTACCTTAACTTTGCAGGTTTTGTCTCAAAGTCAGTTATCTATCCAGTGGACTTTATGAAGGTTTTTGTTAATTTGGGAGAATTTATCCGTGATACAGGTATGTGGGATGGTGTCAAAGGTTTAGTAGGGACAAAATGAGCAGCATGGACTGTGAAGCCCTCATTCAGGACTTCAGTGATCATTTCAGAGAAACTATCTAGGATTAGTTGGAATGACCTGTAGTTTACAAACCCAAATTGGTTTTGGTTGAGGCTCTGCATATCACCTATGTTTCTGTTATTAACTCAGCAAGTTTACAGAAAATCCTTATCGGGCAAGTGGTGGTATAGCTTTCAGGGTCTGCCATGGAGCTGCTTTCAAGCAATGGTCCCACTGTGGCCATTCCTCACATTTCAGAGACACAAAACTGAGCAGTTTTAAGAGGGAGGCAGTTTTAAGTGGTGCTTGACAGTTCTGGCAAAACACCCAAGGATATTATCGGGTGCCATGCAACTAGTATTCTTTTTGGTTTGGATAATTTGAATATAATCCACTCCATGGTTATTTTGGGAGGAATGGGATAGCTGGTAGTGTGGGAAACAACTACCCAGGCTAGGAGCATGAAATAAATATTGAAATTGTCTGTAAAGATATTAGCAATAACTATGGATTCAAAATGGGTGATATCACTGCATATAATTTTGGTACAGTAATGGACATCAATTATTTATTTGAGAAATTTAATAGAAGAATTTCATTTGTCATATATTTTGTCAAAGTATATGCCTTTATGAGTTTAATTCGGTCAGGAAGATTTGTAAATCTATTTTACATTGTGATGGGATGACTGTACCATGTGGGTTTCTGGACTGATAGTATAACAGGAATGCATTGAGTTTTTGTTGGTGTTCTAATGAAATCTTTTATTTAGAAGAAGAAATCTCTTACAATTATTTAAATAAATTCCTTAACTTTTAGCTCCTGCTGTCTTGGTACATCGTTCATAGTCAGACATCATATAACCTGTCTTCAACATATTTTCATACAGGATATAACTTCACTGCTCCTGCTGTAGGCTTCAGCTTAGACACTACAAATGTACACAAGGTATATATGCATATAATGTACTTATACTAAATTAAATGAAAAAGTTTATTAGACAATCAGTCTAATTTTCAGCATACATAACTTTCACCGTTTCTTTCAGTGTTGTAGAAAATTAAACTCTAGCACTTATTTATCTTTGTATTCTGCTAATGCACTGCATCCTACAGCCTGCTAAGAGGTGACCTGTGTCTGGCATACAAGGTGTCCCCCGATTCAATATTGTTGGATTTACTGCACATCAGCAAGTCAAATGGTATCAGAAATACTCTGTCTAGGGAGGTTCTAGGAAACTAAACCTCTTCTGCAACATCAACAGACTTGTTTGCATGGATGGATATATCTCACACAAGATACCAGTGCTCTAGAACAGACTCCCCCTCTCATAAAACAAGGGTCATCCTTGTCCATATTCATGCACAGATGGATCTATGGATGGGAAACAGAAAATTTACTGCAGGACTGCCCCTACACTACTAATGGAGACAGGCATCTCCTAAATGCTTTATCTCATGCATGGTTTGCCTCAAATTATCTACAGTATGATCCCAGTTATTCTCATTAAGGCTAATATATAATCAATTAGCAATCATAGGATGGCTAAGGCCAGTGTCCAGTCAAATGGTGTAGGTTAATTTGACAATTACAATTCACAAAAAGAAAAATTGGTCAGGCTTAAAGCAGCCCACAAGGGCAGCTATCCTAGTACCTACTTCTGAACCTATGATCCTTTTTTTAACATAATATCTGAATATCGCTGCTTCTCTAAAACAACTATACTCTCCTTCATAAGTGTCCTAAGAATTATATTTCTATCATAATACCCCCTGTTTAGCATTTAAATTATACCTATAAAATAAATCTCTTATTTATAAATGTCTCCAGTAATTCTCTTCAGTTTACATTTTAAATTACCACTATTAATAAAGCTCATATTCATAAATATAACTCACCTTTTAACAGATTTCTGAAAATGCAAATGGCAAACTCATATACAAACATAAAACAAAGGTCTGTCTAAATATACTTGTAATAGGTTCAGGGTAATATTATAAAGGAGATAATAAACTTAACTTTCTTGTGAATTTATATAAATGGGCAGCAGTTTATAAATCTCCATAGAACATAAGTACAAAATACAAGTTTTTGGATAAGAATTCTAACATGTATATATATATATATATATATATATATATATATATATATATATATATATATATATATACATATATATACAGACATTGATGTGTTACACAAATAAAATATTCATGCATAACAATTTAATCCAACTGAATCTTCATTCACTGATGCATTTTTCTGTAAGGACAGACACCATTGCACTTCCATTTTGTGCCATGTCTGATAGACTATTTCTTTTGCTTACTGATCTGGTATGCAGGGGGCTGTAACACCATGGCTTTCATATACTTCCAGTTCACCTGGTTGGTTAATATCACTAGAGCGACCTGATTCATCTACTTGATCATGAAATGTATCTGATGCACTTCTGAAAATCTTTTCCTTTTATAAGTCATAGATTTGACAAACGTGCATTACCTATATAGTCACAAACTGTCACAGCAATCTGTTGATCCATCACTGTATCATTTTAATATACCGATAAAAGCACCATGGCCATTATCACCGAATCAAGTTGACATTTAGGTTCATGTGACTATAGATCACCTGCTGGACAATTAACAGTTGACAATGATCCTGAAGGAAGGATAGACACAACTTGATAACACATGCATAGCAAAGAAAGAATCGACATCTATTTTGAATGCATTCGCCCAGCTGAAGTGAATAAATGGAAAACAACAATTAGTTCAGTACAGAACACTGCAGTATTCTGCAAGCTAGAAAGAAGGGAGAAAAAGATTTAATCCCACGTGCACACTGCCTTCAATGTCCAGCCTGAAGGTAAGAGATAAGCAATCAATGATGGTACTAGATATTCTGTAGTTAGTGTAAAGATGATCTGGATGGATATCACGGTCAGCTATGTCAAACGATGGACAGAGAAAAAGAGTACCATCAAAATATAACATATTTATCCCTTCCACTAGAAGATCATATAGCACTCTAGAGAAGGCAGTCTGGTGCTTTGCCCAGTACAAAGCCAGGATGAAATAGGTAATAAAGTCCACATTCCGTTGAGATGGAAGCAAGCTGTGTGCACGTGACATTTGTAATAGCTATACCAATCAATGGAAGGCTACATACAGGACTATTAACAACATCACCATGGCAGAGAGATGGTTACTTCAGAAATGGGGAACCAGGTGCTTCCCTTTAAAGGGATGGAAAGATTCTACAACCCAGGTATGCAGTGATAGTTTGATAGCTAGCAGAACACAGTGCATCTAGATTAGAAAGTGTGAATTTAGGCAAGAGTCAACAGCACAGGTGGTTGGACACATTCTTAAAAGAAGGATCAGGAATTAACAGAAACTGGATAAGAGAAACTCAGAACACTATCAAGAGGCAAAATCACAGTAGATATTGCAGGTATCCTCTGACCTTATCATAGCAGGAAAAACTGACCTCAAGGTTGCATGTTTAGCCAGAGAGTTACTGCAGGCTAAGCTGCAGGATCCTAGGACTCCAGATAAGGCATATAATATATGATTGCCAGTTTCTATATACATTACGGTTAACATAAATCTTGCATAGATGATGGTGTTTGGGACAAAAGTATGTTAGAAACTCAAGACCATTTTCTTGTTGAATAATGACTCAATGTGTACAATTTCATTGATGAAATATGAATTTTAAAGGTTATTTTACCACTTGTCAAGAGTTTCTACATTGTTCTTCTACCATGTGTTTTCCAAACATGACACTTATTTGTAAACAAACAGAGCTTGTTTTTCTTTCCTTATTTCAACATGTCTTGTCTTGTTTAACCACATTTGATTTTATATTTCTGAAGTTCTATTGATATTATCAGCAGTTGCTGTTAGAAATCTATACATCAAAAAGAAAATCAATGCTAGTTGTTCATTCTGATTCCCTGTAAACTGGCACAAACTGAACCAGTACAGGTCCGTTTAATTTTGTTCTGGCAAAGTGGTTCCCTGCCTGCTAGTGATATTTGCTGAGTGTATTGTTTCACATTTTATTTTATCCTTGTATAACATTGATATTAATGAATTATATGTATTAAATTTGTAAAGAAAGACCGGATTCAAATTTTAATATCTCATTTGTAAATAGTATAATTTAGGTGAGGTACCATACTCCCATGTTGCACTCCACTGTTAGTAACAGAATCCAGCCCAATTTCCTGTTGTAGGAACATAACTCCCGATCAACAAATGTGCTAGCATTAAATGCAAGTATGTAACCTGCCAAGTCACAGACCCCCAAATAGTGCTGAGCTATTTCCCCACCCATACAGGCCAGCATAAAGCCATCGACTTGCTCTTGAAAGGAATTAATGTTAGTATCTGATTATTAAAAGGGAGCACATGAGACCAGTGTAAGGACAGAATAATTCCATTTGTCCTGTGCAAAATTTAATGCGCAAAGTCAGCAGATATCAACCCCTACTAAACAGTTTCAGTTTCCTGCAGTAATGTATTTTATGGGGGCAGATTTCTAGACCCATCAGATTATTAATATTTTAGAAAGTCTATACACTTTGGCTTGTTTACCTCAGACTTCTAAAAATATAATATTCCAAAGTTCAGTTCAACAACTATACCCTTATTTTAAACTATCAGACTTGTACGGGGGAGGGGGGTATGGTGCAGGTGTGAAGAACAAATGGTACTAACAAAAAGAAAGGTGCAGATCATGGTTCCTGATTACTTCTCTCAGAAGCACTTATAAAGAAGAAGTTTGCTAAAAGCTCCTATTCCAAGAGAAGGTTACATCTGAAGTAAGTAGCTGTACTCAATTTCTGATTATTACAAACCGGTAAAGCCATTAGTAAGGCTATTCTAAATGTCTGAAACACAAGATCTTGTGGTTTATGGTGGTGCCTGATATCAAACAATTATTACTTTATGGTGTTGGGGGGGGGTGCTAAAACAGTGATCCCATTTGTTTGACAAACTAGTGAAAACAGCTAATACAACTGTGCCAGTAGAAATAAAAGCCTGGCGTTTGGCTGCAGTGAGGCCTGCACCATGCTGTACAAATTATCTTTTTTGTTTTTATTTTTTTGTAATTCTTTGCTATTTTCATGATTGCAGTTGCGGTTCCCAAGTGACAAAGCATGCCACTGAATCCCTAGTCCAAGCCTATGGCCAGATCTATGAGTTGCAGCTAAAGTCCACCCTTTTTCAGAGCCTGGCCAAAGCTCACCCGAGTATGACCCAAGGCAGGAGAATCAGCAGCTGTAGTTTGACCACTGCTCCATATACTTGCTATAGAGCTCTATAGCCAGCAGTGCATTGTCTCCGCGACTTGTAGGAGAGGACCAAAGCACCACACTAGACACAGGAGAGGTTAGTGCTTACATGGTAGCAGTCCTACCCTAACTTGTGTGGTGGCATTATCCTTGAGGATACAACTTACATGAGGCATGGCTAATGGAGCATCCCTACTTCAGGTATTAGGACAGTAATGTCTCCAAGTCTACCCACAAGCACTGGCCCTGCCTCCACCATAGCCCTGAATACCTAGAGCTGTGAAAGCCTGCCTTCTGCCACTAAAATCCCAACCCCAAGGTCAGGCACACATCCATCTTCCCTTCACGTATTGTCAAACACCTGAGCTGCTAATCAAACTTGGGTCACTTAGGTTGTAGACAGGGTTTTTGTCCTCTGTGTTTGCTGGCTAGAAATTAACTTTTGAAGGAACAAAATTTTGCCCAGAACAAAGCCAGCAAACATTCCAACTTCAAATACACAAGTGAGCTAGCAAAGATTGTTATTGTGCCCTTAGCACCAGATCTTTGTCATATCTCTAACTATTTAATTAAAAGTTTCAAAGGTAATAATTTTAGTTAAATGTTGCATATTCAGTTCCTTACTTAGGATGTGTCCACAGAAAGAAGGATATTTCTGCTACAGTTTAGAGAATGGCGTACAGTTCCAAAAATCTTGCCTACACACTTGTTTTGCAAAATTTACAAGGAAGAACAGTCTTTGACTCATGACATCTGTGCAATCTCTACAACCTGATACTGCTAATATCTAGGATGACTCCTCTTCCAGGCTTTCCAAACTGATAATGGGCATGTAAGTTGAAAGCAGCACATTTTAACATTCTGATGAAAGCTACCTCCAAGAGAATCTTCTTCAAAATATTAAACAAGAATACTGTAGGTCACCAGATTGTTGAGTCAGAGGACTCTTGTGTGTTGACAAAGGTCTCTGCATCTACCTTTAGGCCACGAACATTTCAGATTATAGTAGCAAGCATAAAAAAAATCTCCATCCAAGGGAGGTAAAGGCACAAGAACACCAGTTTAATGAGAAGTTTCTTTCCAAACATAAAAAAGAGAGGGACTTCATCAGATCATCATACTGACTGACTGAAGTTCCTGCTGCTTTATGTATGGAACAAAAGCCCTCATTAAACTGGTATTCTTGTAGATTTGTCTTCATCAGCTAGTGATTTTTTTATTCTTGGTACCTTTTAGTTCAATTGCTTGGTCAAATGTTTGCTTATAAGATTATATTAGCAGTTTCTAGTTATAGTATACTAAAAAAAAAAAAACAACTGGGACCCAGCAGATGCAGCCCAGTAGGAGAATGTGAAGTATTAGCTAATGTGTCTTCTCCTGAATTAGGTGGCATACTCTGATTTGTAACACTCCTTATCTGACATAAGGAAAGAGTAAGATATGTATGAACATTCAACAACAAAGAAGTAAAGCAGTTACAGTAGAGTACAATGTCAAATTTTAACAGAGGTGTCCGGGTATACTTTTATATACAACATTCATAGATGAGTGATTTGACTGCTGTGGCAGAAGGTGAGATAAGATGCATGCAGTAGTTTATGAAATGCAGACAAATGGTGTAAGTAGATTGCAAGCTACTGAGTCGTTAGAAAGAAGAGTCAGTTATAAGGTACAACAGGATGGCAGTTAATAATGCAGATACAATGCAATGGAAAGTAGTGGAGCACTGTGAAGTAAGTTTCATAATGTGTGTAGGACAGCTTTAATGGAGGGTATAAGAGAAAAGGCATGGGAGGGATGGGTAGGGGATTTGTAGGTAAAGGGCAGGTAGCCACAACAGAGTAGATTAAAGAATGTCCATAAGAATTATTTTGTGTAGGTGGATATTTATAGTACTTTGAGAAGTAGAATTAATGGGTACATAAATTACAGCAGTGCTAACAATGTACTGATTACACATGGGGTATAGCCAAACACAAATGTCTTTATATTTTATGATGAGATATGCTGGTATTTTTTTCATTTTAATATAGCATATCTATAATGGCTTAAGGTTATATCTTAAATGGAAATGTTTTTCAGAATGCTTGGTTGGCTATTTTTATTTTTGCCTGTACTTTGTGTATATTTGAGGAAAGGGGAGCTTTCATTCTGACGTACAATTCCAAAATCCTAGCTAAACCTGTTTGTCTACAAGGGCATAGCTAGGCCCTTGTGACTGCGAAATAACTTATGAAAGATCTAAGAAACAATTGCAGTAAGTCTTTTGAGTATGTCCTGTAGGATATCTAACCTTTATATAGCTGTTCTTCATAGAGCCAATTCTTTCTCTGTCTCTCAGTCCTGTACCTTTCTAAAGTCGCCATTTGGGTTGCATTTCACTACGGCATCCAATAATGCATTCCATGACCTTACCTCCCCTTAAGAAATAATGCTTATGTATATCCATTCAGGGTCTGTGCCTTACCATTTGTCATGTATGAACCCCAACCCTATCTGTTGTTTGCTATGAAATCCACCCTTGCATTTTGCAGAAACATTTTTCACAGCTTAATCCTTGCAATCAGTGATCACTGCTTTCACTTAAGCTTCAGTCACCACAGTCTAATCCTCCACTGTATGGCCTTCAGAAGAGCACACAGTGCTCCAGGTAAGGTTACCAGGTTTATATAAGGGCATCACAGTCTAATCCACCATTGTATGACCTTCAGAACAGCACACAGCACTCCAGGTAAGGTTACTAGGTTTATATAAGGGCACCACAGTCTACTCCTCCACTGTATGGCCTTCAGAACAGCATAGAGTGCTCCAGATAAGTTTACCAGGTTTATATAAGGGCACCACTGTATAATCCTCCACTGCATGGCCTTCAGAACAGCACACAGTACTCCAGGTAAGGTTACCAGGTCCATATAAGGGCACCACAGACCAATCCTCCACTGTATGGCCTTCAGAAGAGCACACAGTGCGCCAGGTAAGGTTACCAGGTTCATATAAGGGCACCACAGCCTAATCCTCCACTTTATGGCCTTCAGAACAGCACACAGTGCTCCAGATAAGGTTACTAGGTTTATATAAGGGCACCACATTCTAATCCTCCACTGTATGGCCTTCAGAACAGCACACAGCACTCCAGGTAAGGTTACCAGGTTTATATAAGGGCACAACAGTCTAATCTTCCACTGTATGGCCTTCAGAACAGCACACAGTGCTCCAGGTTAGGCTACCAAGTTCATATAAGGGCACCACAGTCTAATCAGTGATAGAGCTTTTAGTCTTGCCTGTAAGACTTGTTTTTGGTATCCTGTAATTTCTTGGTGAGAAGCCTCTGTGGTCTCTCCACTTGTTGCAGGTGTTTGGTGAGGTACATGCAAAAAGGAACATTGCACTCAATTATTATTCTGATGAGGGCTGAGTATAACGGAATTATAACATCCTTAGATCTCAATGCGATGCCTCTACTTATAAGATGTGCCACAGAGAAGGATTTCTTACTACTGTGAATATGTAGTGCTCAAAGTTCAGATTCAAACTAAGTACCCAGATCAAGTACCACTGGGTCTACACTTAGTGGAGTGCTGTCTATAATGTAATTATCAGGGATGTCAACTTTCCCAAAGAAAATAATAAGGCATTTTTTTTCCATTTAGCTTTAATCCATGGCTTTGGCACCAATCATTTAACTGTGTTAACCCTGTCTGCAGTATATTAACATCATTGGGAGATTCAGTTTCTCCTGATTTCCAATGGTCAGTGAACTTTGTCACCCACAGGCCATCCAAGTTTGCCTGGACTTCTGAGAAATATATTCCAAACAGTAAGGGGCTCACCACAGAGCCATGTGGTATGCCACAGGTGACTGGTCTTTTGCTAGAGGTGAAATCACCCACTTTGACAGTATGTGTCCTGTTGGTGAGCCAGTTTGCTACCCATCTGGTAATGTAGGGGTTAATTCTCAGTTGGAAGAGTTTCCCTAATACCCGAGTGGGGGATTGTGTCAAATGCCTTGACTAGATCAAGACAGGTTGTCTTTCCCTCTTCTAGGACCTTGGTGACATTCTCAAAGAAGTCAACCATGTTTAACAGGCATGATCTACCTTTAACAAATCTGAACTGGGTTGGGTCGAGAGTTTGTAGATTACCTATGTCCTTGTTAATAAGGTCCATAATGATTCTTTCCATGGCCTTGCAGATGAGGTTAGTCAAGCTTATGGGCCTATAATTTCCAGGGTTGGTTGATGGGCCCCCTTTGTGCAGAAGTATTACTGTTGCTATCCTCCATTCCACCGGAACATAGCCAGTTCACAGGGTGTGGTTAAACAGGGATCCAGGTAGGTCTGCTAGGTCATGTTTTAGGTTGTTTAAAAGACAACCTGGGATGTTGTCTTGTCCCACTGATGTTGTGTTTTGTCCTTGGAGAGCATCAAGATGGCCTGTGCTCTTGAGATAATAGGTTGGGGAATGGTGGCAGGTATACTTTGGGGGATGACTGCAGGGTACAGGGGGGTGAAGTTTGCTCCAAATCTGTCAGCTATCAGGTTGGCTATTACCTCCATCTGAGTATGAGTGGTGCCATCCACAACCAGTTCAGTGCATAACTGGGAATTCCCTTTTAGATTTTAGACATAGTTAAAGAATGCCTTGTGATTATCCTTAGCTAGGGAGGTTGTTTTTGCTTTGTAATTAGCTTTGGAGGACTTGACAAGATCTCTAATTTGTTTGTTTAAGCTAGAGAGGGACTTCTCCCTCTGCTGAGCCAGTTACCTTTTGTTCTTGAACAATAGTTTCTTTCTCTTGTTGTACAGCCTATTTATACTAGAGGTCCACCAGAGTGGCCTGTTTTTATGGCAAACATGGTTTTAATTCAGTCAGGTACAGCCGATTCCATACAAATACTTAAGTCGTTATATAGGGCATTGGTGTATACCTTTGCACAGTATCCATTTTTTCTGCTTTCAAAGAGGCTTTGAAACTTCTTATACCATCACTTAGTTGGAGATAATTTGTCTTTGAAAAATTCTTCAGTGTTTTTGAATTTGATGGGGTATTTGGTCTTATAATTAGACTGAATGAGACTGATTTATGGTTCAATCTTACCAGGGAGGACATCACACGGGGGGGGTGGGGTGCAATGATCTCCCATGTTAGTGAGTACTATGTCCAGGACATTTAAGCTTGTTGTGGGTGTGCTGACTACTGTTCCAGAGCATTTGCACTGACAAAGTCTAATAACCTCTGAGTCAGCATGTTTGTAGTTGTGTATATTTCCCAGTTGATGATAGGATAATAAAAATTGCCCATGAGCAAGGTGTTGGGCTGTATGGCAAGTGACTCCAGTAATTCCAAGTATGTAGTATGCTTTCCCTGTTTCATGGTTGGGGAGCTACATCTAGCTATGATGTGGTAGGGGCTTTGCCTGTAGTTAATTGTACATGGAGTAGCTCAAGAGAGTCATACTGTTTAACCAGTCTCAAGGTGTACTTATCTGTAATTAAGATATATATACACCTCCTCCTTTGGTTCTTTCACACTCAGTCTGTGGTCTGAATGTATAGAAGGCATTGTAGCCCTGCACAGCCAGGGTGCTTTCTGCACTTTTGAGCTGTGTCTTGGTAACAGCACAGATGTCCACATCTTCCAAAGTGGGGAGTGCAGTTTCTTGTTTAGACTCCAAGCATTAATCAGTAGTACCTTGAGTTTATCTAGAGAGGATGTTTATGTTGGAAAGTTGGTTATTTTGACACTGTCTAAAAAAGGTACAATAGGGGTGGTTAATGCCTTTGCCATTATCTGAACACCTAGAAGAGACAGCTGCCGACCATCTCTGGCAAAGCAGCATGGCCTGTCGACCATGTCTTTCCAGGCTGATAGATATTGGATCTCCCTGGAGTGGCACCAGAAGCTAAGTCAATTGTTAAAGTCAATCATTTTTTGTTTGTATTGTGGCATTATCCTTGGAGAAGGTAGAATGCTGCATAAGGCTAGGTTTATACCTGCCTATGACACATAATCTGAGAGCTCAGTCATGTCTCTCTTGATATAGTCCAGTTAGGTACATCTCAAGTCATTTGCCCCCACATGGACTATGATGGAGTCATACTGGTACTTGTGGTTGAGTGACCGGAGTGCTTGAGTGACCTGACAGATCATGCCAACTGAAAGGCAGCTAACCTTAAACTGCTCCTTATCCAGTCTGGTGAGGGGAACATCTGTGCGTCTCACAATGGAGTCACCTATGACCAATACATTAGATTTTGCTGTGTTATGCCTTATGGGCTTATTTGTTTAGACACTGGTGTGCATGTTATTATTTGTTGTGGTTGTTTTTTTGCATTGTTATTTGTGTAAGTGGTTTCTGCTTGGGAGGCCTCTGATATTTTGGTTACGTTACTAGTAAGTACCTCCACATATGTGGGTTTATGTGTCATGCCCTTATTTAGTGTGGTAAGTGCGTGTGTGTGCTGACAACCTGTTTGGCATTCAATTTGTCCCTATGTGGGAGTCTTGCCTCCAATTTCATAGTGTAACTATATATCTCACATAAAGTATTTGTTTGTTTCTGGAGTAAGTGCTTGTCAGTATACATGAGACAATTGTTACATTGCATCAGGTTGCCCATATCTATCAGCCTGGCCAGAGACATGATGGGAAACTGACCATCCATGATAGCAGGCTCTTACTGCATGTTTTATTAGGGAAGTGAATGGGTTAATTTTACGGGACTGTGCTGGTAGTGCTGAGACTACAACAGGGACCTATACTTTGTGTAGGGTAAGGTTGATCAATAAGGCAATGCTGCTCAGTGCACAAATGATTGGCTCCTAGAGCAGCAAAAAAGCTAGGAAGGGTTTCACTGAGAACTGTTTAGGGAAAAAACTGAGCTTCAAGCTTTTACATCTATAGAGGGCACTGCTAACCACTGCTGCACAAATAGCACCACCTTACAAATCAAAGGCTTAAATGCAAGCAAACAGAAACACATTTTAAGCTACCTACCAATCAGGAAAGCACACAATAAGCCTTCCACCAGCAATCCCCAACTCAGACAGGTTAGATCAGCACTCTTCTGCCACAAAGATATAGAAAAACACCTTTTTAATGTAGAATAGCTGGTTTGGAGTCCAAGTGTAACAAGATGACACAGACTATCTACAACAGCCCTAGAAATAACTGATACAATGTAATACAGTGCAATTAACTAATTAAAGTAGAAAGTAAAGACAGCACATTTTTTTGAAATTGCTAAAATACAGTCACAGTACACTTGCATACAGCCCTTTTGTCTGCTTCCCAGCTTAGACAGACAAGTAAACACCTACTGGCATTAAATGAGTAATCCCAGTCCTTCTAATGTAAAACCACAGTAAAGAAGTGTCTGGAGTGAAATGCTACCACAAACAAACTTAAAGATATAGATACAGCAGTGTATTTTTAAACAGCTTAGGAAAGTGTGATTATTTCCCACAATGGCAGAATATTGGGCTTATATACAAGTAGCAAGGGTTATGGGGATGCAGCTCCCCCACCCTGGGGGTGAAGGGGTGCTTTTCCCCTGCAAAAATACTGTTTTAGGTGATTTTGTGATCTTAACCAGGCTTCACTTGTGATCAGTGTCAAATGAGTTATTCAAAAAAAGATTAATTGTTGATCCTTCTGTATCATATGTTGTCATTATTACCACTATTATTATTATTATTATTAAATACTTTTTTGAATTTGTTCTAGAAACTTAAATCCAGCAAACTCTGGTAATATTACCTTTATGGAGGAAGATCAAGGAACAAGCTTAGTAGGAAAATATAGCTTCTTACAAATCAATTAAAATTGATATGATGGAACAGGTGAATTTGAAAATACATTTCTTGACTTTACAGTTCAATATTATGACATGTTCCCCTAAAAATTCCCTGATGTGGGAGACAATTCCTACACCTTCCCAAATTTATAGTCATAAACTCCATGGTTGTATAAACAGAAAGAGAATTTTATCCCCATTTTGTAGTATTGTTGTGCTATTTATACTTCTTAGTGCACACCCAGCTAGACTTACATAAAATTTCAAACTATTTTCTTTAAGAACAGTTTTTTTTGTTCTTGTACTTTTATTACTCATTGCCCTAAAGATTTTTTGGCCCAAGAAAAGCTGACTTAGCAATATGTCTGCAGCTCTGTATTATTTCCTTCTAACTAGAGCCATACATATGCTAAAACTCTGAAGATTCAGGCTTATTTAAATCATTGTTACAAAACCCAGCACACGCTTTATGGATCTTCATAGACACTGAAGTGGCCTTTTAAGTCCAAGAAAGAAACTAGAACTGACACTTCTGCCTAACAAGGGCAGTAGGTGTGTAGTTACTGTATCTGAAAAATGCTACCATTCCATTAAAGTAACTCATCTAACTCATTATCTATTGTTATATATTATATAATTATTCATATGTTATTATATGTCATCATTTAATTCTATTATTATATATTATATAATTATTCATATGTTATTATATGTCATCATTTAACTCATTATCTATTGTTATATATTATATAATTATTCATATGTTATTATATGTCATCATTTAACTCTATTATTATATATTATATAATTATTCATATGTTATTATATGTCATCATCATTCAATTCATTATCTCTCTGTAGCTGAAACTAGCATGGGGCCATGTGAACTCTGCTTAAAGTAAAAAAAAAGGATGGGAGCAAATAAAGAAGGGCAAAGCCTACAAAATCCTGAATGCATGATGTTTTGTCGTTTCACCCTCTTACTTAATGTAATGAACTCAAATGCAACTGCACCTTGGAGAAATAGGACTTTTCCCCACTTTGATGAATACCAGCCACTTACGGTACATTTTTGCACCCTGCTGCAGTCATGACATACACGGTGAGTGCATACTTCTGTAGAACAACTAATAACACAATAGTAACAACTTAGGAGTAATGTAGGAGTGCTATTACTGTAAAGGGGACTAAACTGTGATAAAATATATTTCGAGTTTCTGAGTGTGGTGACCCCAAATAGAAAGAATGACAAACATGTTGAATGGCTTTTTTTGCCAGACTCTAAATAATTTTATGAAATAAAAATCTGATTATGTGTTACATTATTTTTAAGAGAATGTAATATGTTTTGTGACATAATGTTTAACAATCTTGGGAGCCTATAACAAAAAAAAAAGATAATTTGGAGGAATGCTGTTTCCAGACCTCATTCAACAATTCCTTTCCCTCAATAAAAGCATGTGCTGCTCTCTTACTATCTCTTGATTATACAGAACTCCTGTCCAGAGAAAGGATTTTTTTACCCGTTTGGTAGAAAATGTCATCACTTGTAAAGGAATTAAATCAGGTGACGTAAGAAAAGAGTAACTGCTGACCTATTACCCTTCCCTGTTTTATATACAAATTGATGACAAATAATATTTTGCAGAATAGATAAGACAGATATGTGAAATGGACACATGTAACCTTATATTCAATGTGGTAAACAACTGGATGTTTGACCAGCTAAAGTTTCTCTTAATTGGTGCGCAGTCAAAAAGACTGAGGGCTGCAAGAGGAGCTCCTCAAATAATTACTGTTATGGCCCATCTATTCAGTTTAATAATACGCATACTATAAACATATGATACAACTCATATAGCCGAGTGAACAGATAACTGCATGCTTCACAGAAGCTGAATGTTTATTTCTTTAATGGACCTTATATTTGAGTTGCTAAGTTCCACAAAACTTGACCTTTTGATAGCATAACATTTGAATTATGTGACATCAAAGATTAGATTATAACCACAGTATTTGAACTGGATGATTGCAGGGTCATAATGGTGGATGGGTTTACTCTTAAAACCAACAAATTAATTAAAATGCATCCTGCACATATCTTCCTAATCATGTGCTCAGAAATACAACATTCAGGAAATATGAAGTCTTAATAACTTTGTATATTATATTAGTGAAACAAGTTATTAAATACAGCTTTGGTTTTTATTCTACATTGTCAGCTATAGAATTCAGATTCCCCAGAACAGCACACTACATCTTCATTAAGACAGATGAAAATGTGAAACAATTAAATTAAAAAAATGGTTTGTTTATTCAGCATGAATTTCATCTGCACATACTTTACCAATGGTGAACAATAGATAGGCTTGTATACTCCTTGTCATTTGTAACATGAGTTAGTGGGCCAATTTGGGACCCTTCATTCCAATGATCCAGGGCCCCAAGAGCAAGATTAAATACAATGAAAATTGTTTTACAGATAGTTTTATTAAAGGCAATGCACCCACACATGTTTGAGAGGAAAACAGAATACCCTGAGAAGGTGTACATAGGAAAGAAGGCATGATGCAGATTCCACAAAGGCAGAATCAGAAGTGTGGACTGAACTGCACGGTCTAAGACACAGATCATTGACTCTTTGATGACCTGAGCGATTCGAGCAGTGAACTGAATGTAAAGATACCAAAGGACGGAAGTGAATATTGACATGTATCAGGAGTAAAATAAAGGAGTTTATGCTCAATAAAATCTGATGATAATGGTGTGCATACATGTGATAAAACTGAATAGCCCTGTTAAAGAAGGGGTGATACTCTTTGCAATGTTTTGACAGTGCGCTGTAGGCAAGACAGGCTTAGAAAGTAGGACTGGAGCTGGGCATTCTTTTTTCATTTACTTAAAATTGAAAAAGAAAATTCCCTTTTTCTTCACTGTTAACATTCCCCTTCACCATCATTTCCATTTTAGCATTCCCCTTTCCATACTATCTTCTGAATGTCTGTTCCTACCATATGATACATTTCTCACTGTCCATTCTTGTTTTTCTTCTTCATATTTTCTCTATTATTCCCCTTCATTCCTTTACCCCATCAAAGAAATCACGCAGCAGTTAATGTCAGTCCCCTTAATTTCTGTCCATTACACTCTGCTTGTGTTCTCTGTTCCCCAGTCAGCATTATCACTCCCTTAATGTCCTCCTGGACTACTCTCCATTATGCCCTCTGGCTACTTTTCTTGCATTCCAGTCTTGAATCTCCTTTACCATTCAAACCTTTCCTACTTTCCTTTAATTTAACTCCCGTTTTCTTCACCTATCTGCACCTTCTCACTCATGTTAACTTTTGTTTCCTGATGATTCCTAGTTTTATCTTCTTTCTTCTACTGTGGAAGGTTTGTTGGCACCTCTCTTAGTTTTCACAAATGTATTCTCTTGCATTACTTTTATTGGCTTTCTTCTTTTTGCTTTGTTAAATCATGCATATACTCATCCTTCTTGTTTTCTAATCCCCTTT
This sequence comes from Protopterus annectens, assembly GCF_019279795.1. Taxonomy (NCBI): domain Eukaryota; kingdom Metazoa; phylum Chordata; order Ceratodontiformes; family Protopteridae; genus Protopterus; species Protopterus annectens. Next base: position 430,998,382 of record NC_056746.1, read on the forward strand.
TATTCATTATGCTCTCACATTTTACTGCATTCTCTGTTGAGTCTCTTGTAAATGATTATTTTTCCCACCTACACGACTGCCATTTACTTTCATTCAAGCTGATCTCAATTCCTAATGCACTATTCTTTTCAATCTATAATGTTTCCCTTCTTTGCCACCAAACCTTATCAAATTTAAATAAAGGCTCAGCCAGCATTATTTTCTACTAGCACCTGCCTTCCTTATATTAGTTCTACTTATCTGATCATATTACCTATTATATGTAAGTTCTTACATTGTTTTCTTCAACCCTTTCCACATGTGGATCTTCTACTTTCTAGACAGACTGAACTGAATGCTGTCCTTACCTTTTCCTTGTTCATACTTCCACCTCACTCCTCCACACAGCCATTTCATTAAACACATCAGTATCCCCCATGTCAGTTGCCTCAGTATCAGTAATAAGGCAGGCTTACTAGAAGCTTACATTCAGGCATCCAGGCATCACAGCTATTAATGACACTTGGATAAACTCCTCCATCATGCCTCCCCATTTACCTGGGGACGACACCCGAGGATGCACAATTATTCTTTCCAAAAAAGGAGAAAAAAGAAAACAATACCACATCTCCTGAGCTGTTTATTCCTCCTCTTCCTCAGTACACATTGACCCCATTTGTGTCATCAACACCCTCATGTTAGCTCTTTGCACTAAACTGTGCATTGTTTTATGTAGCATCTCCTCCCTCACTTCCTTCTGTTATTACCATCTGTCTTCTTGATTTCTTGACTCAGTCTCACTTCTAATTATCAATAAATATTTTAATTCATCTTGGTTATTTAAGTCCTAATAATTAAAAGCTGAGTTTAACAATTATGGTAAGATTATACTAGGAAATTACTTAATGACATTCATACGGGTATTACCCCAATATTAGAGATTTTAATAACTAAAAATCCCGATCACAGCTACTCTGTTACTGCACTTCACAATTCCCACAGTGACCACTGTCTTATATTTTTCCTTTTCATATTCAAAACCACAATAGCCTTCTCCCAAATAATTACATTTAACCACTTCTTCCCTTCCTCGTGGAAAAACAGGTTTAGAAATCTGTTAAGTTTTACTGATGAGTCTGTATCAATGTGTTCTTTCAAAATCCCCCTTCACCTTTCAGAATGTCTTATATCCCATTACTAAAATATCTGGTTGTATTACATCATACCTCTAGTCAATCTCTGATACCTAAATGTGTATGCCCCCAAGTAATAAACTGTGGTACTGTTGAAAAGCCTCTAATAATGTTACACTGTGTGACCAATATCAATTTCTCAAATGTAAAATGCAAATTTTGGTAAAAATCAAAAAAACAAAAGCTATTTTCACAAAGTTCAGATTCACCTTTCTCTCACAAAGCCACAAACTCTTCAGAAAAGAACTAAGTATCCAGCACTGTTCTGTCTAATCCTTGTCCCCTGCCTCAGCTGTATCTACCCTTACCCTCACCCCTAACACACATAAAAACATCTTCACATCTTCTCCACCTACTTCCAAAAACCTCTTAGTGTACCACCATTCACTTACACTTTTCTTTCTGACCACTATACTCAGTCCTCCTTAAACTTCTGACATCTCTTCCTTTAATCTGAAACTATGTCTACAGACAGACTCCTTTCTTAACGGACCTCTGTTTTTAAATCATATCCATTTATTTCCAATATTACTTTTCAGTAGTTTGAAGACTACAATCATTTTCCCTGTTCCTAAGATTCTAAACCCTATTTTACCTTAGCACTATAGACCTACTGCGGTAGTGTTGTCGCCTCACAGTAAGACGTTGCCCTGTTTGATTCTCAGCTAAAGCGTCTTCTGTGTGGAGACATGCGTGAATGGGCGTACCTTCGTTGTAGGTTGTACGTCAGGGCTGGCAACTTGGTATGTAAAAATCTACTGCCAATCATTAGCGGACTGGAGTTCTGCTGTGGCGACCCCTAACCAGGAAAAGCCAAAAGATACAACTATAGCCCTACTGTCATTCAATCTTTTTTTTTTTGACAAAATATTACTGAAATTAGTATACAAATAAATTCTTGACTATGTGCTACTCCTCCTCTAAGAACATTCCAATGTGCAACATGGCTGAAAACCATTCTTTCAGACTAACACAGTTTTCTTCATGTCTGCAGACTTTACCTTCTACAATATGGATAAAGGCTTACTGAAATGCACAGTGTCCTTTGACTTAAGTAAGCCTTTGAACTAACCTGAATGTTTGTCACTCTTCTATTAACTCACTCATCTTGGTTTCTGTCATCTTACTCAACTTTTTCCAAAGCTACTTGACTGATCACCCACTCTTAATATACTTTGGATGTGCAAACTCAAATTATATGTCCCCAAGAACATGTGTATCCCATGGCTCCATAGTTAGCTCCATCCTTTTATTTATTTATTTTCTTTTCAATAATAAAGTTGATACTGACCTCCCTTTCCTTCCCTTATAAATATCTTTATGCTAACAATTTAAAAGTACTTAAGGAAAGTAAGGACAACAGAAAAATTCAACAAAATTTTCAAGTCCATCTTAATGAACTTTTTTACGGGTTCCATGCAAACAAACTTCCAAACTTTTTGGACAACACACACTGTGATATTTGGATCCTTACAGAGACTCTCCGCTAATAACCATATTTAACTGTCTCAATTCTGAGGAAGTACCACTTCACCTACAAAGTCATGAATACCTTGGTGTGCTTCTTTATTCTCTGTAATGTCTCCATTATGCTGAAACCACTACCTCTAAAGTGCTAATTCTAGTCAGCTTAACCTCTGATGCCAGATTTTTTAATAGCTAAATCCCTTCTTCTGCCCATCCCTGAATACTCCTTCCCTCTTGCTTTCCAGTTCAACTTGTAAAATGCCATTGCCTTACAAAAGTCCCAAAACAAAGTCAATGGGTTCATTAATGGCCTGTCACTCTCTATGCCTCTCTTCTTCTACGTCTTTGCTCATTACTGAATATGCAGCCCTCCTCTTCAAATCTGCTATGTTTTTATTATTTAATTTAGACTTCTGCCAACTTCTTTCTTGCAGTAACTCTCAATATCATTTCTCAAAGGCTAGGTCATCGCACAAATACAGCTCCTCTTTCTCTCTACTACTGAAAGGTCTTTTTCTAAGCTTGCTCTTGTCTGAAACTCTGGACCACCTTATTATTTACAATATTACTAGTCTTCAGCTCTTTAGAGACTCACTTCAGTCACACTTCATTTCCTGCTCCCAGTGTAAGTGTTTTAACCACAGCTCCTCCAAGGTCTTGTGCACCTTTAACTTTGGCCCTAATATTTTCTCTTACTTCTGCAAACCTTTTACCACTTACTTTGTACATAAAAGTTACTCTTAATCCTCTGAAGGACTGCTGACTTATGAACACATTTACTCACACAGGTGTATTACATTCTCTGAAAAACTCACTTCTTGCTGCCTTTATTGTTTTTATTGTATTATTATTATTTTATTGGAACTGCGGTGGTGGTGCTGTGATAGCATTGTCACGTCACAGTAAGATGTTGTCTTGTTCGATTCTCAGCTAAAGCGTCTTCTGTGTGGAGACATGCGTGAATGGGCGTACCTTCATTGAAGGTTGTGTGTCAGGGCTGGCAACTCGGTACGCAAAAATCTACTGCCAATCATTAGCGGACCGGAGTTCCGCTTTGGTGACCCCTAACCGGGAAAAGCTGAAAGATACAACATTATTATTTTATTGGAATCTGCTGCCTTTATTTGTTTTATTAGAAAAGTTGATGAATTTCCCCCTCCCAATCTCCTATGTACACTGAGTCTGTTCTACCTGTACCTCACTGAACCTACTTGTTCCAATCAGGGCTAGGGTCCGGTATCCTTCAGTAAAATAAGAGTCTTATGACCTAAATGTTTCTGCTATAGGAGACTAATGAGCACATTTATCCCTTCATGGTAGGGAGTGGCCAGCTTTCAGGTTGAGTGGAATGGCTTACCCAGTCTGTCTTGTGCAGCAAGCCCCTCGGCAGTTCCACTACACTACACATATCACTTTTCACTCAGGAAGAATGCATGTGGTCACATATGACAATTTATGGCATCTGCTGTGTGTTGCATTACTTTGCAGAGTGTGCTCAACAGCTAATACCTGTAGATGTAACACCTAGTGCTACCAATAGGTGTCACCAAACTGGCAAGCCATACCTACCCTAACCCTCCCTGGGAAGAGAGAGCTGAAAGCAGCTGTTCATTGCCATCCTCCCTGACAACCGTTTCCAACATCAGTGCCTCTAATCGAAGTGTCCCTTCTTTTACACCATGGGGCCAGGCCGAGAATTTTTTATGAATTTTACTATAAATATTTCTCATTCAATTCCGGAAAATTTCAGTTGCTTCTATATGCATTAGATTCTCTGTCAGAATCAGTTGTTTTGCTATATATTGCATTTACATATTCTAATACCTATTATATTTGATATGTTACATATTATAATATATGTGCGTGATCATTAAAATACTACCTCTAATTGTTTGTCTACTGCAAGGAGGTTTGGGTTATGGATGAAAATGTTTCTGTGACCAGTTAACTTAACTGGTTAACTAATGTAAGCAAGCTAGTCAGTACATAAGTAAATAAATACACTTGATGCCAATAGGTACATGTGCTGTCAAAGAACCTGCTATTTGAATGTAAGAATGATAAGATCCCCTTATATACAGGCCACACTTAATGGGGGGCAGGCCTGTACCTTAATTTTTTGAGGATCTTTCCTCTTTGCTAAGTGATTGGAAGCATGGTAGCCAAGTCCACATTTATGAGTGGAAAGCTGTGTAATATTTGTTATATACAACTCAGGTCAGGTGCATGTGATGGGTCTGGCAACTGGATCTATGGTACTTTAAAAAGCAAGAATCAGAGATGGTATAGTTATTTGTTACAAAAAAGGCAGGAGATTTACACAGATTTATAGCACTTGTCTAGAACTATCATACATCAGTTCTTTCCTGCACTGATTAAGAGGGTATTGTTGTTTTACCGTCATCTTCTGTACTCTGAAAGTCACAGTACTAAAGGTGTTGAGATCATCACTGACATGATACTAATTTCAGTATAAAAGATTCAACTTGCATTATTAACTGTAAATGCAGAGAAGTGCAGAGGTCTGAACATAAAACCTTGCGGGACACTTGAAGGAAAAGTAGGATATAGCTAAAACAGAACAACTGCATGTGACACAAAACATACGTTACAGGCATAGTTCATTGGCCAGCAAAGAGGTGTCTGAGTTAGCAATGATTCAAAAGTTCTGTAAACTCTGACTTGCAACATATTACGTCAAACATCATCAGAGATCATTAAATAAAACTGTTTGAAGTTACGTGTCCTTTAGCTTATCTGATGTATTTGTCAGAAAAGTAGAGCAATCGTGTCATACTTTTTCACAAACCAGAACACAGATAACATAATACATTAAATTAAATCTGTGAGAAGTTAATTAAAGCAATGATTGTACTGCATACATGATTGCAAATAATCATTAATAGAAACAAGATTTGAAAATATAGGTCATGGGGATATATGACTGCATTAATCAAACATTGAACCATGTCATGCTCTGAAAACATGGACATTTCTAAATCCATTAAGTCCTACATGTAAGAATAAAAAGATACCAGTTTGCTCAAAAAATGTATGATCTATCAAAGCTATAAATAACTCTGAGCTCAACTGATAGCCGCTACAGAATTTACTATCGCTCTTCATTTTAGCATTATTTTTTGCTTTTATTATAACAAAATCTATGTCAAAAAAATATCCAGCATCTGAAGTCAAAATGTAGGTGCCACAGAAAAAAATAGATATTGGTATTTAGCTGCACTGAGTAAATATAATTTAGCAAAGCATTAAAGCAGGTTATCAGTGAGAATCAGGTGATACATTCCATCTTCTGCTCTTTCAAAGTATAAACAAGTAAGTAAAATCTAGTACGACTGTAATGGTTGTTGTTGTGTCTTTCAGCTTTCCCGGTTAGGGGTCACCACAGCGGAACTCCGGTCCGCTAATGATTGGCAGTAGATTTTTACGTGCCGGGTTGCCAGCTCTGATGCACAACCTTCAACGAAGGTACGAAGACGCTTTAGTGAATATTCACTCCTGACTAATATTTGGTTTTAGAATAGCTTGTCTGTTCTTTCTTTAATCTGAAAACTGGGCTACAGTGGCTGTAGAAAGTTCCATTAAATAGCAAAAAAGTCACATATCATTCCTTAAAATGAAATGCAATCCCTGCTTTAGTCATTTGACCGTTGACTGGGAACTTCCTACTAAAGGCAACTTCTGTGTTTAACACAGCTAATCAAAACAAGGCTCTACAGTTTCACAAAATACTTAAAAAAAACTTGTCAATGCACAGAAACAGTCTGACCTCTGATTAAGAAACAGCAGAACAAAACCTGGTACATTAAATTCAAAGGAAATAAAGTCATGCACACTGCAGCTTTGAAATGCTATTATTATTTTCTTCTGTATGTTTGCTTCTGGCATAGATGTAGTCAGTGCTATCTAATATCACAGGATCTTCCTCACTAGTTTCTTGATATCTGATTTATACTCTCCCTCCCTCTATAACAAGCTCAAAATCAGGAAAAGAGAGAGAGAGACCAGTCAACCTAGATGCCAAAGTCAGTTATTACAGTAAACTACAGATACAAATGAAATACCAAATCACTGCATGGGATCTGTACATCACACTGATAGCCAGATATCCGAGTATTCAATGATTCTGGCATGTTCCAGCCATTCGTCTACTGAGTTGTCAAAAGTGCTGTACACATACCACCTGCAGTGAACATTGCTGATAACTGGAGAAACAGATTTACATAAGGCCTGTCTTGCATCTCCCCCTTCATCTTTTCTACTGATATTCTACCTTTGCTCTACACCTGGCAGGGGGAGGCTTAAGCACTGTAATTATTGGAATTACTGTGACACTGGTTGTTCAGACAATGTGACAATGCTACTGTCTTTAAAGAAGCATTGTTGACATTTGAAGCTGCTTTGGATCTTTATTAATATGGTTTTAAGATACTAATACAATTAATGTGGTATATGTGCTATGTAAACTTTAGGCAGGCACTTATCATTTAAATTTATTTATTTACAAACTAATTAACTGAACCGGCCCTTGGTGAAGTCTCTTCAGCCAAGACCTTAGCAGTTCAGACTAGCCAATTAACCAATTTGCTCTGGAGATGTAGAAAGAAAACAGGATACTTGTAAAACAGCCAAGGAGACATGGGCAGACATACTACCTCCACATAATAGTGACTATAGGTCAGCACTGAACCACCAGACCCTAGAACAGTGAGGTACAAACCTTAACAACTGAGCCAGCATTTTAAGCCAACATTTGGGTTTCTTCAAAGATGAATGGCCACTGTATAAAATTATACAATAACTCTGAGCTGAGGCAGAGAAATTTAAGTGATGTAAATGAGAGGAAAAGGTTAAGTCAGATTGGAGTCTCAGAGCATAGCCTAATTAACAGTTTAACATGGAAAGTGTTTTTAACTTTTAAGAATTATGTCAAGCAAGTATTCATAGTATTTGTAGAAATATTACTTATGATTGGAGACTGAATAAACTAGTTTATGGGAGGATACATATTTGGGTGGCCATGGTGGTGCAGCGGTTAGTGTTGCCACCTCACAGTAAGAGGTTCTCCGGTTCAATCCTCGGCTGGGGTGCCTTCTGTGTGGAGTCTGCATGTCCTCCCTGTGGTTGTGTGGGTTTCCTCTGGGTGCTCCGGTTTCCTCCCACATCCCAAAGACATGCTGTAGGTGGATTGGACACACTAAATTGGCCCTAGGTGTGAGTGTGTGCATGTGTGTGCCTTCTGTGGAAGGTTGGGCTCCGGGCTGGCAACTCGACACTGTAAAACTCCACTGCCAGTCATGAGCGGACGGTGATCCACTGTGGTGACCCCTAACCGGGAAAAGCCGAAAGAAGAAGAAGAAGATGGGAGGATACATATTTAATAGCTAAGTTTCAAAAGTCTTCCCAAGAAGTTGGGGATTTAGTAGTCCAGTTTTTTGTAATATAAAATTTGATAAGAGCGCAGATAGTGATGAGAATGTTTTTTAAATTTTTGGAAGAGTGTTTGTAGTAATATGGAGGATAGCCATTTCCCATGATAAGGTGGATTTTTAATATCTCATCTTCTCTAAGCTAGCTCTTAGAGAACTCCATAAATTGTGGACCCTATCATATGCATACACCACCTACTTTATACAATTCAGAGGTCACTGCAGAAGGGAGAGTTCAGCTTACAGTAACCTCCATTGATCGCTTTCAATCAAACCTATAATATCTTACAGCTATCAATTACACAACTTACTTGGACCACAAAGGACATTGAAATATGTCAATTAACATCTAGTACTGCAAGTAACAAACAGGTCCATAAAGCAATAATGTGAAATGAACCACATTTAAAGCAGCTTACATGTCTCAGAATCCTTTCCACTAACAAGAGAAGGCTTTATGGCAAAAACAAGCCAGAGAATGAACCTGAAATGGGCTCCTTAAACAACATTAAGAAACTCCATAACCTCCAGTAAGAAAATAATATTAAAACAAATTAAGTATATGCATGCATGTAGAATGCAGATTTATTTCTGCAGTTTTCTTGTTATAAGTAGGCAACCTTTTACAAGCCAAACTAAAAAGCACTGAAGAGAGAAACATTTTTCACGTATAAATGACCCACCAATGCAAGGGAAGGAGAATATCCACTTAGGATATGGGTATACATATTAAAGCTTGTCATGAGGAACTGTAGTTATTTTAACAGTCTGCTATATGAACAACTCTAATTTATTTTAAAAAGGAAATAAACTATTGACAGCATTTTATAAAGTACATCTGCTCACCAACTAACATCAAGGGCATCATCCTGCTGACATGGCATGCATATCAGCTTGTCATTTTAGTTCTTTGGCTATAGAATGATATTACAATACCTTAGATAATTGGCTTGTACAAAAGTAACAAGGGAGTCTAGTAAAAAAACAAATTTGCCTACTTATGACAAGAAATATCTCTGTAAGTAAAACATTTCATTGGCCACCATTTGTTCTGTCTCATTAGCTGTAATTAACCTCTAAATGACACAAGAATAAATGCATGTTATCAGTCCTAAACAGTCACTATATAAAGCAGGGACTCCCCATGCTTTGGAACAGGATTCCAATATACATCAGGCAGAGCCCTTCACTAACACTCTTCAAGAGAAACCTTGATGGGTGGATGGGAAACAGAAAATTTACCCTGGGGATCACTGCACTAGTTCTGCTGGACAGTGGCGCAGGGAACTAATGGCTCAACTGGACAGTGGTGCAGGGAACTAATGACGCTGCTGGACAGAGGCACAGGGAACTAATCTAAGGGGGTGGCGAAAGCCAACACATTCTGGCTAGGCTTATAAATGCCCTTGGGCAGATAGCCTAGTACTTACCTATGAACCTATAAAAAAAGAGTCAAAATGTGCTGAATTGCATTGCTCAACAAATAATGATAACATCTGGAAGTATTTACATCGCTGTAGGTGACTTTTCAATGAGTATTTACTGATGCATTTGCTTTGTAAGTTTGTCTGATGAAGCAACCTTGCTGTCGTGAAAGCACTTACCTGTTTTTCTTTTTTATAATAAATTATGTTTTTCTAGCCTTGTAGGTTCAGTACTTTTATTTTTCTTATTTGGGTTTTTTATTGCACTATCCCGTACTCTGCTTTCATTTTTGTTCTTTTATTATGTATTTACTTCAAGAAACTACATGTGTGATAAGTGAATTAATGGAGCCAGAGTTACTCAAACCCACTACTACTCTTGGCAAGCATGAACATGGAATTAACCCCGAATGGCAACAGTTTATGTGTACATGTAATATCCTCATTATGGAGGGCAGTTTAATTAACTCACTTGTTTAGGCTCAAACCCTTACCTTAACTACAGGAGAAAGGAGCCTTAATCTTCTATAGCATCTGCTAGATCTTTTAGTAAATCATTGAGAACTGCTGTTAGTCAGTCATTGTCACTCAGAGTTGGTTGAAATGTTCTAAAATGGGTACTTTTGTCATTATTGGTTTATACATTATGTTTCACTGTTAACTGAAAAAAATGTTTAAAAGTACAGATTTAAAATTCACTCTAACAAATGTTTTAAACAAGAACTCTTGCTGTATTAAACAAAAAATAAACTTAAATAGATCAGGAAGGTGAATAAAAGAACACATTCATTCATATGTGGTCCTAAAATGCATGCTGGGGGCTCCTGGTTTGAAAACAGTCTAGGTACCAAGGTATACTTTTTCAGCAACTGGCCAAGTATATTTTCAATGAATGTGTGCATCAAGGAAAGAGAAGTTTACTGTTGCCCATGTTAACTCACTAAGGCATAAAACACCTTTTAGTATACTTCAAGTTCACACCCCTACCTCCTTAGCAGCTAATAACAGGCAGTATTAGAAAGGGCAATGGGTTATTAATAAAATGATACTAAGACTGTTAGTCTAGGATCTCCTGCAGTAGAGAAATTAATCTTTGTTTACCATATATTATTTATATCTAAATAACAGAGAGACTTACATGTTATTGAGGTGTATGGTGTAAAACACCAATGTGGGAGACAGGACAGTTCATGGTCAATGCTGGTTTATATCACACTGTTCTGGAAATATTGCTAGTAATTATAAAAATAAGCAACATTTCCATATGTACTTAATACATCAAAAACTGTGTTGACTTAATGAACTGTTGCATAACTTTAAAAACTTTAGGTGATATTGTTGAACAAAACTGTCTTTACACAGTAAGTTGCACAAATTGAGAGATATGCAGTATTATTTGTTTTGCTAATTATACAATTAAGCGCATGCTTTTAGATTTCTGTAAATACCTCAATAAACATGCTTATAGAGGAATTCTTGTCACTTGATTTCTGGTTAAAAAAATGTCTAAGCTGTACAGTTTTCAAGCTATGAAAATTTGCAAAAAATATCGTTTGGAGTTTGTGTGAATTATACTATATTACAGTATTTGCGGAAAAGACTATACACTCACAATTATCACTGCAAATAATACTTCTTACTCACAACATTGCTATTTGTACAGTTTTAATGGCAATTATTGTTCACAAAATATTTAAATTTGTTTATGTTATGCTTTTTAACTTTGTTTTTCAGAAAATGCTCTGCAATGCAAAATGTGTGTAGACTTCTCGAGGTGTGACATTCCATACCATGTAGGTGTTATGTTACTGAGTGAAGTCTGTTTTCAATTTGCAACTCTTGTCTTGTTCAACAAATGGCCATCAGTAATTGTGCTTTAACATTTAAAAGTAGTGTTAATGCTGCAACAGGTAGCACACTTGCCTTTGGTGCAGAAGGATGTGGTTCTATTCCCACACCAGGTAGATTGCTGACACTACAGGGCAGCATAAAAAGGGTGCTGCACCCCTGTGTGGTAGCTCAAGTGAATGTAAAAGATCCCGATGATACTTATTGAAAAGTGTACAGGAGGTTCTCCAATGCACTGACCCACCTTGGGTCTCCCCTGAAATGAGGCTACTAGCCTACTGGTAATAACTTGATCAAAAAGAATACATGAATTATACATTTAAAATTAAATCCACATCTGTGTAATCATTTAAAAACTAAAGAAAAAATATTGTGCACACTGAAAGTTTTGAGCATTGTTTATGGTAGTTGGCCATAGAGAGAGAGACAAGTAGACAAGTAATGGGACATTGGAATGGCTGTGGGGGGCATGCTCTATTAGCCTGCCTAGGACCCCATTTGACCACGATCTACTTCAGACAGGCATGTATCACAGAGAATACTTCTTGTATGAAACCATCTTCCATCTTCAAATAAAACAAAGTTATTATCTTACTCTTTTTCAATGTAATTTGGATGAATGGATGGGAAACCACAAATTTATCCCCAGTATAGCACCTCTGCCCCTCATGGATAGAGGCAACCAGTAAATATTGCAGCATATCCTTGTTCTGCCTGCCTCTGGGTTATTTGCATGCAAAATATAAGGGTCAAAAGCTATCATGAGAATGTAAGGCAAGGCTTCTTAAGATTCTCACAGATCAATACCTTGTATGTACCTATGAACCAATACTGTATAGACACAAACACACACACATAAATATATATATATATATATATATATATATATATATATATATATATATATATATATATATATATATATATATATATATATATATATATATATATGGGTTTCTGCTAAAGCTTGAGTGTGTGTTTGGTCAACAGCTGTTTAGCTGACCATTTATGATCCACTAATAAGCTGGTTGACAGATGTCCAAGACTGCAAATTTCCCAGGATGGGACATTATGTCCTTACCTTATGTTTGCACAGTTTGGGAGCTAGTATATATAATTAGCTATGAATGTGGGTTGCCCATTTGCAAAAAAGGATTTTTTTTTATTTTTATTTTAAATTTTGCATGCAGACTGTTTCTTGAAGCATGCATAGTGGTGTGTCAGTATCAGCTTTTCTGATGTTTTTTGTCAACATTTTGTATGTTGACATAGGGTGTATTTAATCTTTAGCACTACAGCCATATACATCTATATCTAAAACTATGTGTGTGTGTGTGCGTGTGTGCGTGTGTGTGTGTGTGTGTGTGTGTGTGTGTGTGTGTGTATATATATATATATATATATATATATATATATATATATATATATATATATATATTAAGGGACTGGTTAAGAGGAGGATTAAATTTGCTTTTCCTCTCAAGAGGGATGGGACCTTCACTATCTGAATTTGACATATGTATGACGTATATGTGTGTGTGTATATATATATATATATATATATATATATATATATATATATCTATCATCTTCTTTCAGCTGTTCCCATTAGGGGTCGCCACAGTGGATCATCTGTTTCCATTTCTTCCTGTCCTCTGCATCTTGCTCTGTTACACCAACCACCTGCATGTCCTCTCTCACCACATCCATAAACCTTATCTTAAGCCTCCCTCTTTGCCTGCTATCTGGTAGCTTCATCCTTAGCATCTTTTTCCCAATATACTCAGCATCCCTCCTCAGCACATGTCCAAACCAACATAATCTTGCCTCTCTGGCTTTGTCTCCAAACCTTCCAACCTGGGCTGACCCTCTAAAATACTTATTCCTAATCCTGTCCACCCTCATCACACCCAGTGCAAATCTTAACATCTTTAACTCTGCCACATCCAGCTCTAACTCCTGCCTTTTTGTCAATGCCACTGTCTCCAACCCATATAACATAGCTGATCTCACTACCCTCTTGTTGACCTTCCCTTTCATTCTTACTGGTACTCGTATGTCACAAATCACTCCTGACACTCTTCTCCACCCACTCCATCCTGCCTGTACTCTCTTCTTCACCTTTCTTCCACACTCACCATTACTCTGAACTACTGATCCCAAGTATTTAAACTCATCCACCTTCGCCACCTCTACTCCTTGCATCCTCACCATTCCTCTATCCTCCCTCTCATTCACACACATATATTCTGTCTTAGTCCTGCTGACCTTCATTCCTCTTCTCTCTAGAACATATCTCCATCTTTCCAGGGTCTCCTCCACCTGTTTTCTGCTCTAACTACAGATCACAATGTCATCTGCAAACATCATAGTCCACAGGGACTCCTGTCTGATCTTGTCTGTCAACCTATCCATCACCATTGCAAATAAGAAAGGGCTCAGAGCTGATCCTTGATGTAATCCCACCTCCACCTTAAACGCATCCGTCACTCCCACCACAGACCTCACCGCTGTCACACTACCTTTGTATGTATCCTGTACCACTCTATAATTCCGAAATTCCGAAATATCTAATTTCAGAGTCCCGAGATTATAAAGCCGAAAGCTCAAAATTCTGAAACCCCAGAAGTGCAAATTTCAAAATCCCTAAGTCCGGAGATGTTGAAGTAGTGCTTCTGGTGTTGCGGTTTGTGAATGGATAGCTGGGAGTTCAGGTAAGTATTCATTTGTAAGGGTTTTAGTTAGGGGCGTTAGTGTTTGTCAGTGTGTTTTGTTACTGTGATGTGTGTGCGCAACAGGAATGTGGCTTGTATGGTGGTGTTTTGATGTGTTTGTCTGTGTAGTGCGACCTTGGAGTTAGTATATTTAAGTAGGGGGGTGTGCCCCGCTGCTTCTATGTAGTGTAGGTTTTTGTGTGGGGGAAGGTGTGTGTATGTGTATGCGTGTGGTGTATGGTTAGTGTAGGATTCGCAATTTTGAAATTCGCACTTCTGGGGTTTTGGGATTTTAAGGTTTCGGCTTTATGATAAATACACATTCATACATGCATATATATGCATGCTTACAGTTAATTAGTGGGTTACAAGGGTTGAATAACATTGGCATCTTGTAATGCACGAGGTGTTATATGAGATATCCTATTACTGATAAAGGCATAAATTACAGTTATTAATATATATATCCATAAGCAGGACAAGCTATCAATGATCTCTAATCCCTGAATACCATATCTAGCACTTATTTCTTTTGCTTTATTCTATTTTGGGGTGTTAAGGGTTAATAAATTAGACATACTTATTTTTTGAGTAAGTCTCTTTTATGAATTTGGGACAAGCAAATAGTTAACCTTGTAGTGCATATATAAAGATTTTTCTTTGTTATGACAAGTAGCATATTGTTTCAATATGTTAATAGACTGAATATTGATTTTAGTTGTGTTGCTGTCAGGTTTTGTATCTCGTGTTGTGGTACATATGCAACACTAGTTGCTTTTGTATTGGAAAGCACAGTGATAAGCATCCGTTATTGTGAAACACGATCTAAGTGTGTGCGTGTACTTGTGTGTGAGTTGTACATGAGGCTGCTACAATGGGTTGTGGTACATATGTGTAACTTATTTTTTATTCAAAATCATTCTAAAATAATTTGTGGCTCTGGCACTAGTTTATTGAATGTAGGATGCTTATTTAATGCTGTGAAGTATGCATTTTATATGGTTGATATATGCATTTACACCAGGGTTTTTGTAGGTATTGTTATTATATCACTGGTCTGGAGATGGGTGGCTTTTTTTTCATATCATATAGTAGGCATTTTTATAAGTCTGTGTTTTTATTTCTTTCTCCATTTAGCATTCTTTTGAGTGAAGGGGTGGGTCTGTTCTTTCCTTATTTGGAGATGTTTTGTTTGGCTTTTGTGGCTCATGTTTACTATATTGTTCTTTTGTTCTTTTTTTTTCCCTGCTGATGGCCAAGCTGTTGTTAGTGCATTTTTATACATACATCAAATGAGTTCCTCTCCTGTGGCTTTGTTTTTGAAAAGACACTAATCATTATGGAGACCATAGATTCTTTTTGTGGTGTGTATGTTTTCATGCTAATATATTTTAATTTATGAGGTGGGCAGTTTAAGTGAATTACTTTGTCAGAGTACCGGGCGGTGTATTTCCAGTTGTATTGCACTGCAATCAGTTTATAGTATAACATTTTTCTCCAGAAAAACATCTAATTAGGAATAGATAATGGTAATAAATGACACATGCCACTGATAACACAGAAGATTGAGCAAACCGGCTAAACAAACATTTGAGAAAAAAAAGATTGGCTAAAACAGCCAAAAATGTAGCTATGCAGATAGCTATGCCTCAATAGCCAGAAAAAAGCATGTCTTCCATCATGTCCAGAAGGCCACAGATAACAAAAATAGGATATCATAGTATAAAAAGACCATCAAGATTAGGAACACCTGACTAATATTTGACAAATAAGTTTGTAGAATGATCTCCATTCCACAAACTTTTACTCCTGAATTTGTTATAGGGTTTGTACACATTTAAGTACATTCTGAGACTTTAGACATTGAATAGCACTACTGAATTTAACTAAGGTTGTTAGAGTAATAAAAAACAAACTCTGTTTCCTGGATTTATATTAGCAATTTTACTTTAATATATAGAGAGTTTTTTTGTATATGAATGTGATGAAGTACATCTGCATTTTGTTTCCAATCTATGCATCAAGCTACAGTTGAACTGAGGTGAAGAAAAGCACTTTTGAATAGGCTGAGTTAAGAGCTAGAGAGATAAATGCTTAATAATGTGGGTAAGGTAAAAATAAATTCTAAAGATAAAGAGAAGGTGAAGATACATTTCCAGTCCCATAAATGAGTGAAGATAATTACTATTAACTTGTACTGAGAGTTAGGTGGGTGTTTTTGCTCAGTTACTTATCTGTGTCATGACACTGGATATAAATATGTAACTACATATACAAATCTATGGATGTTTTTTAGGGTGTGCTTCTGAAACTGAGGCCATGGTCAGTGAAGGCATGCTATCAATGCAATTAAAGTAAAAACTGACTGTGCTTAATACTGCTGAAACAATGGTCATTCTGCTATCTGCAGTGCTTATCTTTTCTGGTCAGCAGTTTTTTTTTTAACAGTTACTAACTCAGGGAGATATCTGCATCACATAGTGCTAGTAAGAGTGGCAAGGAATGACAAATATATATAAATATATATATAAAGTCTATAAAAGTACATCTCTTTGAAAGATAGCCTTCTATAGTCCCAAAAAGGATATACAAAACTGCATGTTTTATACTGTTTTGCTGTAATTTAAATTAATAACAATTACATTTTTAAATGCATTCTTTTTATTCTAATTGTTCAGATGAAGTCCCCAGAGCTGTTTTAGTTTATTCACTAACATATTTATTCTTTCTTTTCTGATCTGCTAAGAGTAAGTGTACTAAATCCTGTGCTTTGCGCACTTGTTCGTTAGACAGGTGGAGGGCATGAATGACATGCATCTGCAGGAGTTGCATGATTAGAATACTGAAACAGAAGCGTCTGATGAGCTGTCTTTCAGTAGCAGGACCTACATGCTATATACTACACTGCCTGTGCATGCTTCTTTTGGCTAACATGGAGAGTTATTCACACATACTGGCATTATTTATATTCCAGGTTAGAAGCATATTGTGGTACTATTTTAAGCTATTAATACAATAGTGTTAAGGCTTACCTGTATTAAAGTGCTTTTGGAACTGTGCAGAAATAGCTTACTGGTTAAAGGTTCAGCCTTTGCAGCTGCTGCTTTGCTCTCTGAGTTATTCTACTGATTTTTAGAACAAACAGTCCAAGCTACCACGTTTTATTTGTGGAAACTATTCATAACAGTGTAACTGTATAACTAGATCATCAAATCTTTGAAGGCATCCTGGATAATTTTCTTTTGCAGTCAGACTTTATCTTATTTTTCTATATCAGTACAGGTTGAATTTGAAAATTGTTGAGACATCTTATATAACAGTACAGGCTTATTTTAATGGGTGCATTTTAGTGATTCCAGTTACATTTTTTTCTCAATTGTTTTTATTGAAAATTTTAACAACAAAACATTAATATATGATAATAGAAATATTATAAACCAAATATACATATCTCAAAGAACAATAATAACTAAAATAACTATTTACAATGGTGTCTACTATAAAACGTTTTTAAACAGGAAAATAAATGTGATGAGTAGTTGTTAGTTAATTATTAAACTCTGTTTATCCAGCAGTTCTTTGAAATTCAACCATATATCATATAAAGAGGTTATTCTAGATGTTATTGTCTTGATCATGATAAGTTCAAGATGAGAGACTTCAGTTGCCAAGTGTACAAATTCCTTCAAAGTAGGAGTGTCTGAGTCTTCTAGTTCTTGGTGATGACTTTTCTTGCTAATATTAAGATAATCCATAAAACAGGATATTTTATTTTCATGACACAAGTGGGAATTAGTGTATTAAATAAAAAAAGAGATTTTGTCAGCATAAATTACAGACTGTAAGAGAGAATTCATATTATCTCAATATGTTTTAAGTTTTATATATTCATAAAACATATGTTGCCAGTCAGCTTTAACATTTAGTTTACAACTCCAGCATCCTATGTCTTTATTATACATTAATTCACTTTATGTGGTGTAAAAAAATGTTCTATGTAAGCACTTTCAAGAGAATATTCTCTACCTTAGTGATGAAGTGGTTTGCTTTGAAGATTGGAATGTTAGTTTTTTTATCATCTTCACTTGGGAAGTTATTATTCACTTGAGAAGTTAATATTAACAATTCCAAAATAACCCCAATAACTTTCCCTGTGACATACTTCTGATTTCTTAAGTGCCTTCAGCAGCTTTGCAGACTGTCTTTATTCAAATCACATCTCTAAAGCATGGAACTCTGTCCCTCAGAATATTCTAAACACCCTTGACCCAGCTCAATTTAAAAACCTGCTAAAGATCCATCTAAATAACAACTGGTCATGCTCCTCACCTGGCTGAACATACTCATCATTTCCTCTTCTCAGACCACCCTCAAATTCTTTTTTGGTCATGTATTCTGTGGTACATAAAATTTGGGTCTATATTAGAACACCAAACATTCAAAATGTCGAGTGTTCTAATATCGAACCCTACCAATCGAAAATACTAAACATCGAACATTCAGAACAGCACATTTTTTCCTAGGAAAAAAATTTGCTGTTCCAAAACACATACACACAACACAAGCACACTAAAACAGCAATCCACACACACACATACACCTAAACTCTTACACCTAACCCTACACTAAACTATACACACACCACTAACTATCCACTTACCTTAACCCAAACCCTAACCCTAAGGTCCATCACTATTGCACACTAACCTCACCCGTGCCCTAACCCTAACTCACCTAACCTGCCCTAACCCTCACGTCCACACAATCGCACACATACCTAACCTGCACCCTAACCCACCTAACCTGCCCTAACCCTCATGTCCACACAGTTGCACACATACCTAACCCACACTCAATCGCACACTTACCTGAACCTGACCTGTAACCTTCCACCAGAGCACTAAAAATACCGAAGCAACACAAACGGACAACCAAATTCTTTCCCTAGGAACAAATTTGGTTTTCTGTTTCTTTGATATTTTCTGCGTTCGCTGAAAATGGGTCGATATTAGACCACTTGACATTTTAAATGTTCGGTGTTC
The DNA here is from genome assembly GCF_019279795.1 of Protopterus annectens. Lineage (NCBI taxonomy): Eukaryota > Metazoa > Chordata > Ceratodontiformes > Protopteridae > Protopterus > Protopterus annectens. The sequence continues at coordinate 431,017,496 of NC_056746.1, forward strand.
TAATATAGATCCAAAATTTTTAACAAAAAAATTCTTGTATGTTACTAAACAAATATTATTGCGTAGTATTCCATTGTATAGTCTGCTTTTTATGATATGTATAAATGTTTGTGCTGTTACACTGCATATTTGTATGTATGTGGAGCTTTTCTCCCTGGGCCTCCACTGAAAATGGGCAACTAGCTCAGTACGACTTCCCTGGTAAACAAATGTTAAATAAATAAATAAAGTCCCTTTCCAATTATATTCTGGTGCATTAGAATAATGAGTAAATCAATGAATATGGGGAAATAATTTCTAACTATTGGCTGCATTACATTAATCTTATGTTGAACTAATTGTTTGCAATTTTGAATTTCTAACCACACCTTTGCTTAACTCAAACTTATTAATGACATGGTCAAAACTTCCTAACTTCCCATTATCTAGTAGTTGATACCAGTATATCAGTTTTTTTTTTGTTTTCATTGTTAAATTAAATGTATTAATACTATTTTGAGTATAGGCAATTGAAAATACAAAGAACATACATTGGTTACATTCAGGGTTCTTGAGAATGAAAATTTTAAATGAGGTTATTATCGTATTAATATAATAAGAGTTAACTGGTTTATTTTTGTTTTCTATAAAATAATCTTTTACTAACAGATGAAATGTATTAGTAGCTATTTTAATATGATATGATTTTGTTAAATTATTGGATTTACACCATATACCTCCTTGACTATCATTCCATTTGGAATTATAATTGTTATTTAACCAATAAATTATTGCCTTAATAATTGAGGATAAGGAATATAATTTTAAATCTGTAAGCCCAATACTACCTAATGTCCAATCTGTAATGTGATAGGTTAAATGCCAATCCAGGCTTATTAGGAAACCATAAAAATCTCAGAAAAAAAAGAATTATACTCTTTTATATTTTTTAGAAGTAGGAGGGATAAAGACTGTATTACATATAGAATTTTAGGAAGTATAATAATTTTAATTAAGGAGAACCTCACTTCCATAATGAAGAAAAATATTCCAGCTATTAAGAGTTTGTTTTATGGAATTAGGTTATTATTATAATTAAGAGTCGTTTTATCTTCAATATTATAAGACAAGATTATCCCAAATAAGTGAGTTTACCATCTTTCACAATGCATTTATGGAATTTCTTATCTATTATATTAGTATTATAATTAACAGGTAGCATTTTAGTCTTGTTCTCATTAAAACTGAGCCCCAATTTCTTCTGGAATATTTCTACTGCTTGGAATACTGCAATAAGAGAAGAATTGCAATCAGTCAAAGTTAATAGGATGTCATCTGCAAATAATTGTATAGTGAGGATTAAGTCATTATTTATTAGTATACCGTTGATGTTCTTATTTGATCTTATATAATTTACAAAATGATTTATAACTAAAGCAAAAAACAATGGGGACAAGGGAGAACCATGTTTAGTACCTTTAGTAATCATGATTGACTGGGACATATATGAGCCGATCTTAATGTATGCAAATGCAAAGGAGTTTTCATAAAGAAATTAGATTAATTGTAAGAAATTGTCTGAAAAATGGGATTCCTTCACTACTAATAGTAAGTACTCTCAATTAACTGAATCAAATGCACTACTGATATCCAGACAGACTGAAGTTAGTTCTTTTTTGAATTATTAGTATAATCAACTATTGATAGTATTCTCTTGATATTATCATAAGTGTTTCTGTTCATTATAAACGCAGTCTAAACACTATTTATCAACACTGGAAGAAATTGTTTTATACTAGAGGCATTGATTGCCATGATTTTTTTATAATCTACATTTAATAATGAAATTTGTCTATACAAAGAACATTGTGTTGAGTCCTTCTCAGGTTTTAAAATTGGGAGTAACAGGGTGTATTTCTAGAATGGTGGTATATTCGTAAGTCCTTTAACTATTGAAAATACCTCTAGTAAAAACTCAAAGCATCCTTAGTCATAATTTTGTATAGTTTAGGTACCATCATTTCCAGGTGCCTTATTGGGTTTTAATTTATTAATTTGAATTTTGAGTTCAGACATTGATATACACTTGTCAAATATTTTTATTTGATCCTCTGACAGTCTATTTTCAGTATATATTTTTTTTATCATTTTTTTAATTAGATATTGTGTATCGAGTGTTGGTTTGTGTTGATTAATCTTATTAAAATGTGACCTGAAAACATCCAGAATATCTTCTATTTCAGTAATCTTCTTTTTACCACCAGTGGAGTATAATTATTTTATCTGGTCAGATTTAACAATCATTTTTGTTATAGTAGCCAATTTATGCATGGATTTATGGAATAATTAATTTAATCTTTTCTAAATTTATCATAGTTTTATGTTGTAAAATTTCTAAATATTTACTGTTTAAGCTATTTATTTCTTATGTTAAGTTATTGCCTTTTTGACTAATTTTAATTTAGCAATTTTCTCCTGTAAATTTATCATTTTTTTGTCTCATTGTTTCTTTTTTTGTGCATACCAACTTGCAATTTTGCCAAAAAGGTATTATTTTAAAGAGTCCCATACAAAAATATCTGAGGTGTTACCTGTATGATTAATTTCAATAAAGGTTTGAAATTCTTTACTAAAGAACTCCTTAAAGTATTTCATATTAGTTATATATATGCAGAAATCTTTTAATTGGGATGTTATTACTATAACTCAATATAATGTCAAATGTTATCAAACTATGATCCAACAGTAGGCAAGAGACTAGTTTAACATTTTCTTTTCTACTAGTGATCTTATTTGAAACATATACGCTATCTATTCATGATTGTGTCCCATGCTTGTGTGAAAAATGTGTTAAGAAAAGTCAGTCTGATAAAACGCATTTGTATCTCATATTATATAGGTCAGTGAACTTGACTGAGGTACGCTTCTTCCTTTCACAGCTAGTGTCATTATCCTTGTCAGATAAAATACAATTAAAGTCACCTGCAAAAATAATTTTTCCCTTTAATATTCATATTATTTCCCCAACTGTTGATTAACTATTTGCATTCCCAATCCAGGTATCCAACAGACATTAATAAGAGTGCACAGTTTTCTTTGAATCTCTGAAGTCACTGAACAAAACATACTTTTTTCATCACTCAATATATTCAGGATTTTAGGTAGAGGCAAATAATTTTCCATAAAATAGCCATCCCTCTTCTCTTTTGTTTATTATGAGAGCTAGTCAATACAGAATAGTGTTTAGTATTAAGTCTGTCCAAATCTTCTTTTTCAAATGTGGTTCCTGCAAAAAGATAACTTGGGAATGAAATATTTTTTAAACTTTGTCTAAACTGCCCCTTTTACAACCATCATTTAATCCACTGATACTAACTGATATGCATTTCAAGTTGGCATTACTAATGAAACAGGAAAAAATAAGTATAATACCCTCTTACATTTGTAAATAATATGGTACTGAAAAACTATTATTATATCTAGTGAACTGCTTACTCATAGATATAAGTATAATATAACTGAGATTAACTGTAAATTTTCTATGAATAATAATAGACACTAAAAAATAATTCATTTGTAAACTACTATACATGGTTTGAATTGGAATCCTAGTCAAAAACTACCACCTACCCACAAATAAGTATCTATCTTCACTCTACTACTTCTAAAGTTATGATATATGAAAGGTCTAACTTATTCAACAAAATTAAAAAGAGTTTGTATATACATAATATTTAGATTATAAACACTCATTTTCTTACTATAAAACATATATACTGTAAAATATAGAAGATATTCTAGTCATTTTGTGCTATTCTATTTATAAGAGTCTATATAGCATTATAATAATAACAATAATTTCTTTCAGTTCTAAGAAAAAAAGAGATTTACACAGATAAAAGACAATACATATAAAATTGTTAACAATCATGCTATAATACTAATATGGTATTACATATTATTGATAATGTGATAAACTATTTAAACTGAATTCTGACTACAAGACTGTATATACTTGGTTATTATGGCAGGCACATATGACATTTCAAAGGACAAATAAACTTCTCTAAAACAATCTTTTTCTGTTTGTGAGGACTTGCATATACAATTATCTTTCAAAGCATGTGTCTTCTATAAATAGGATAACATATTCACTGGAACATACTATGAGATATAAAATAGTAAAAGAGTCACTGTGATATCTAAAATAACTAATCATATGTTCCCACAATTATATTTGTACTGAGGGATAGCATATGTTTGGCAGCATACCCACTTCAGCCTTTTCAAGAGACACAAATTCCCAGCTTAAAAGAATGACTGTGTAATTTTGTCTTTCTTTGCGGAAAACATGCTATTACTTTCATATTAGTCCCTCCTTTACTTCACGTCAGACTTTCAATTAACTTTCAGAGGATGAGCTTCTAATATTGCCATGTACATATTGCTCCATACTTCCTGCTCAAAAAGCAAATCCACACAGAAACCAACACAGATCATCACCACAGCCATTGTCATAAATTGTCATAAATTATATATAAATATATAGATGTGTATATATATATATATATATATATATATATATATATATATATATCAACAAAACTATAGTACCAATGGAGTAAGGAAGAATTAGAAACAAATTTTCAGTGTAGAATATTTAATAAATCCTTGTAAATAACTTTTGCAGCAAAATCCATGACAGCAAAAAAAAAAAAATATATATATATATATATATATATATATATATATATATATATATATATATATATATATATCACAACTTAAATTTAGCTCTTTCATCTGCTAATGCAGTGTTCACTAATCGAACTACATCAGAATTATACAAAGGATAATTCAAAAATACACTAGATGTGAAATAACATTCTAAAATTCTAAAGTTCCAGACAATTGTATTGGTAGGAGAGGGAGCTACCACTCCTATCTGATCCATTTGAGAATGCTTCTCACATTGAGATTCCCATTAAGACCAGGGGGCATGACTGCCTGAAATCTAATCTGCCATCTAAGTTCTTTAACCTCAAGCAAAGGATTGCAGTCTCCATAAGGTAATGACACATAATCAAGTACTAGGAACAAACATTTTCTGCATTGGGAGCTAGAAAGTGTGTGTCTAGCCAAAGCATTTTTCCAGTCATCTTTCCTTATAGCCTGGTGGTGTTATTTAATGCGATCACTAAGTTTTCCAATAGTTTTGCCTACATAGAAGGCAGAGCATTCATCACACACTCCCAGATAGAGAACATTGGTGCTATTACAATCAAATGAATCACTAAACTGTATCAGAAACTTTGGAGTTGGAAACTAGTACCCAAAGCAATAAAAGGGCAGCAAACACATTTGCCACATATGTACATCCCTGTCATCTGAACAGGGCAACTAAGAAGAGAATGGGTTGTTTTTTCAATAAGACTTTTCACTGACCTAGTTCTCCTGTAACTAAAACTAGGGGTGTCACCCAATACCCAGGATAATTAATGGCTACTCTTAATAACATCCCAATTCTTAGACAAAATGTTCGTAATGGGTTTTGCATCTAGAGAAATGGGAAGGGGAAATCTGGTGAGGTCATCAGCAGGAGCTGAAGACTTGGGAATGTAAACAAATCTAAGAATGGGAGGACATTTACTGTATCTAAATGAAGTAACTTCATTCAAAACATCAGTAACTAGATTTTCAGGGTAATGTTTGTCAACAAAAAGTTGTTTCAGAATCTGACTTTCATTAGAAACAACATAATCATCACTCACAATGTGACTTAGACATACAAATTGCCCCTTGACTATATTCCTTTTCATAAAGGGAGGATGTTAGCTCGAAAAATCAAGGTAGTTGTTACGAAAAGTGCTTTTCCTATGGATCTTGGAAGAGAATCTGTAAGTAAGGGGATCTAAGGCCAGAGTAATGTCCAAGAAATTAACTATATTCCCTTTTCCAGAGACAGTAAAATCCAAAACCTGTATACTCTGGCTCACCTGATCAAGAAAACAGTCTAGTTCCATAAGAGACCCTTTTCACAAGAAAAAAATATTGTTGATAAAACGCTTGTAATTACTGATGAACTTGAAAACCTCTAGCTTACATAAAATGTCAGCTTCCCAAGCACAGAGTACTAGACTGGCATATGCTGGAGCTACCTTAGCTCACATGGCTACTCCTTGAAGTTGCTGGCATAAGATACCATTAAATGTGAAAAACTATCCAAAACCAGTTTGATAAAATTTGTAAAAGTAATAACTCTGTGAGGGGGAGTAAAAGTATGTTTGACAAAATAATTGGTCACATTTTCCAACCCTTCATGGTGAGGAATGCTGGGGTGTAAAGCTACCATGTCCAAAGTGACTAGTGTGCATTGTCCATCAAGAGGTGGGCACCTGTAGATTCCATCAAGATTCATTAAGTTCAGACATTTTATCTAAGATAGAGGGTTTTGAGTTCGAACATTTTATCTAAACTAGAGGGTTTCAAGTTCAGACAAGTTCATCAGTAATTAAAAGTGTTTTATTTTTTCTTAGGATAAAAGTTGAACTGAAGAAATTAATTCTATATCATGCATAGTGCCACAGTATTATAAAATTTGGTATATAACTTGAAGAGAGAAATACTAGCTTTACAAGTGTTAAAATAGTAATTTTGAGGTAAATGTTAACAGAGAGTGCAAGTTAACACATTCATACTATTTCACACTTAATTTGTATGTTAAAATGAAGCATAAAACAACATTTTATCCAGTATTTCTTACACACACACACACACACACACACACACACACACACACACACACACACACACACACACACACACACACACACACAAAAGACTCTCTATAAATTGTCTCCTGAGAGAAAAGGGCGGGAAAGAAACATTCTATTTGAACCTGCTCTGTGAGGGGGAAATACCACTGTCAGTAAACTTTCACTCATGTTACACTGAGAAAAAAGGTTGTGTAAGTGGCTAAAACCAGCCTGCTCCCTGCTATTTAAGAAGCTATGCTTTAACACTTCATGTTATCATTTTAGGTTTTGTTATAACTATTTGGTACACTCTGTCTCTTTTCTCTCTTTTTTTTTGTATATCTATCATAGCAGGGGAGGGGAGAACAAAAGAATAACTGACAGGTTTCAAAGTGAAACCCCAGTGTTAAAACACAGAAATAGTCTTCACTACTCTATTTCTCCTCTCCTAACCCCTCCCTAATGAATAACCCGGTATCAAACATCACAGATAAGACTATATAAGAAAGTAAAATAGGAAAAAAAGAAAGCAGCTTCATAAACATTGTATACACCCACCATTTTATCACTATATTAGTAAAGAAGCACTCACAAACAGCATAACAGTCTGATATCTCTTAGAGGGAGCACATCGAAATCTCATACATATAACACCTCACATATTCCAATCAACCATGACATGTGAATTAGGAGGAAAAAGTTAAAAACACCATAAGCACTAATGTGAAATCAGATCTAAAGCTTTTTGTAAATATTTCATGTCTACACTTTTAATTTATTACTTTGTTGCATTTTCTCTGCATCTCTGAAAGGCATGGAAAAGCTGAACTAGAATAGTTTTCTACTAATCCTTTCTGTTCTGTTCTGTTTTGTTCTGTCTTTTGACATAAATGGCCTGGATGAGAGAGTCTTAACTGCTGTAAAAGACAAAAGGTGTCACTTCATTATGCATCATAAGATTTTTGTCCTGGTCATCTTTAAGGAAGAGCCTGCTTGGATTAATATATCCCCTTACTATTTCTCCATTATTGTCATGAGTAAGATGCCCAGTTCTACTGCTAGTCTCAAAGTTTGCTTAATAGACTTAAAGATAGCAGGCAAAGCCCCCTACTCACCTTACTCATGTTTACTAACCCTCCCCTTAACCCTAACACTACAACTTTACATTACTAAAAGCCCTTTCTCTAACAGTATTACTACCAAGATGACACTTGTAGCTGTTGTTTACTGATATAGTTTTTTTTTAGTGTGAGAGAAGTATTCATTGTTTTGGATTCACTCTTATGAGTCATTCAGTGTTCTGTGATTCTCTCTCTTTTGAGTTTTGACCTTTCATGATGTAAGTATATATATATATATATATATATATATATATATATATATATATATATATATATAAATGAATCGACTTCACAAGCTTGAAGTTTCAAAACTTCGAACTGCAAATGATCGAGGCCATAACAATGTTTTGAAACTTTGGAATAAAAAAAATAAAAAAAATTTTTCCTGCAGCCATACTCTCCCTGCTAAATGAATATACCAACTCCAAGATCGCACTACATTGTACTGCAATCTCCATTCAAAATATGTGAAGTTTCAAAACTTCAATGTTATGGTCTCAACCATTTGCAGTACAAAGTTTTGAAACTTCAAGCCTCTAAAGGGAATCCATATACACACACACACACATGATAAGAGAGATTGACCAACATTACCATCAGCATTTACTGACCCCTAATCACTGAAACCAAAATAACCAATACTGCTAAATAAAATAATACAACCTACCTTTAGCACATGAAAAGAAGTGTATTTGTTCTACATATAACCCTACAACTGTGAATCTCCTTGATCTGTGATGATAGAGAAAACATGTTTTTTTACTAGAGTCAAGTCCACCTGCACCTCACCACCTTACAGCTATGTATATACCAACTGAAACATCATATAATATTGAGGGAAGGGAGCAGCTTCCTAATCCCAAATTTTATGGGATTTATGCTATTTCATTTGCAGAGTGTGATAATGATATCAGTCAGCAAAAACACACACTCTCTTTGTTGACCAATCTAGTACTTCACTAGCAGTTGAGCAAAAGGCACACCTCATTCTATTGTTGACTAAGATGATCCGCCAACCACTTAGCACTTTTCTTTTTTTTTAACTTCTCAAAATCTTTTGGGCTTCTAATACCATGACAGGAATGGACCCCATTCCTAAGTCAAAGTAAAATTAAAGTTCATGAAATTAGTATTGTTTCAGTTCTTGATGTCAGCCAGGAGTGCTCTTTGCAGCACCTACAGTGTGCCCAGTAATGACTAATTCTGCAGTTTGTATGGAGTTACATGTACTGGTAACATATCTAAGTACGATTGTAGATTATTTTTTATGAGACCCATTGCTTCTACTACTATTGGAACTGTCCGGGTATCTTTCTTCCACTTTGCTCTCATTTCTGCCTGCAAATCCTGATATTTTATGACTTTGTGTCTCTCTGTCTGCACTGTAGTCATTGGGTGTAACAATTTCAATGATCAATGCTACGTTTGTCTTCTTTTCATGGAACATTATATCCAGTTTTCCAGCATCTACCTTTTGAACTGTTGGTAATGGTTGATCCCATGTGATGTAGAATTCATCAATTTCCGTGATGCTTTGTGGCTCATGTTTTCAGTGTTTTTCAGCCATTTCAGTGCCATAATGTTTTCAGCCACTTCAGTACCACAATGTCTGCACAATCCCCAGTGCAACCACCTTGCCACATTATTATGCCTTTTAGTATACAGTCTTTCTGCCACTAGTATGTCACAACCAACAACCAGGTGTGCAACTGTTTCCAATTCAGTTTTACAAAATCTACATTTGTCTGTTTCTCCCACATGTTCAATGGACTTTGTAAATCAACGTGTGCATCTTGTGCCACCAATATTAACATTACTTCTCTTGGTTTGAATTCATCTCTCCTTAACCATTCCTGCATTCATTCCTGATCAACATGAGGTTCTTCCAGAAGTTTTCTATACTTGCAATTATATTTATGCATTTTCCACATTTCTTGCCTTCTCATCTGGTCCTTCACCTTATATTCTTTTTTTTTTTGTTTTTTGGCACATTGATTTCCATTCCTGCTTGACGCTGATATGCTTCTGCTAGACTAAGCAGGGAAGTCATCTTAGATTTATTCTCCTCATGATTCAAAACTTTCGTTACATTTGGGTCTTGTGAGGTCAGCAGATATGTGTGGAGTCCTACAATGTCAGATCTATACATGTAATCAATTTCAAGGAGGCCCATCCCTCCTTTGAAATGAGGAATATATAATCTTGGTATGCAATGATTTTTATAAATCATTTGGTGAGCATGAAGCATCCTTCTTGTTTTCCTGTCTAATCTATCCAACACATTTTGGGTCCAGTATGTCACTCCAAAACTGTAAGTTAGGACAGGAAGAGCAGATTGGTTTATAGCTTGGATTTTGTTCCTAGATGTCAATGCTGTTTTCAGGATTAATTTAAGTCTTCTAAAGTTTTCCTTACTAAGTTTTATTCACATTTATTCATGTTTTATTGTTGATCATTCATCAATTTCCCAATATTTATACACTCCCTCTTGCTCAAGTTCTTTTATATCACATTCTTATCCCAAACTGATGTTTTCTTGGTGTTGCAGTTTTCCTACTTTAAAGGTTGCTTTTGCACATTTATCAAGACCAAATGACACTCTTATATCATCTGAAAAAATTTTGACAAATTGCGGTTGTGCTTTCAGTTCCTCATCTGATGAGCTATACAGTTTTAAATCATTGACAGTGAAGATGAGAAATCTTGACTATTTGTTGTTTTCTAGGAGCCAAATTATAGCCATGGCCTAAGCTGTTAAATGGACAGCTTAATGGGTTAAGGGCAAGACAGAATACCCTGGAATATCCCCCTTTGAATTTTTATCCCTGGAATAATAATTTGCCCTTTATCATGGCTTAATTACAAAGTGATCTGCCACTGTTTGATTGTCACTGCAATGCAGTTGATCAGTGTAGCTTGTATCTTATACATTTTTAAGCACTCTTTTATCCATGAATGTGGGATACTATGAAATGCTTTTTTGAAGTCAATCCATGCCATACTTAAATTCTTCCCCTTTTTAAAGTTCTCCACTATGACTTTATTTAACAAATGATCCTTTGTTCCATATGACTTTCCTTTATTGCCCTTTTGTTCTAGTGCCATAATTGAGCTTTCTTCTAAATGACTATAAACTCTGTCAGCATCAATTCCAATGTATAGTTTATACATCGTTAGAAGGCACGTTACTGGTCTATAATTTTTAGGGTAGCTTGCAGGTTCACTCTTAAGTAGGAACATTGTTTTTCCTGCTATTAGCCAGGTTGGTGTCTGTTCTGGGTGCTAATATAAATAGTTCTTATTCATGGCTAAATCTTCATGCAAAGATGTTAATACTTTTAACTAGAAATTAGAGACTGCATCTGGACCTGGGGTTTTCCATTTAGAGGTTTTTCTTAATTTGTTTTTAATCTCTGTGATTGTTACTTCATCCCATTTTATATCCTGTACCTTTAAACTTCTTATTCTTTATTTTAGTTTTTCTGTCCACTTAGAAACTTTGTTATGTTCCACAGGATCTTCATAGATACTTCTCCAACATATATTTCTTCTATTTTTGGTGGTCTTTCAATTCCTTTTATCTTGTTTCCCAATTCTCTAAAAACATTTTTGGGTCATCAATAAATTGCTTATTTTGTACTTTTCCTTTATATTTATCTGCGTATCTCCTAAGTTTTTCAACCTGTGATGAGATTTTTAGTCATCAATAAATTGCTCATTTTGTACTTTTCCTTTATATTTATCTGCATATCTTACAAGTTTTTCCACCTGTGATGAGATTTTAAGTTTGATATTTGCAATAGTGCATGATAAATCCTGATCGGTTCTATTACTGTGCATTACTTTTACCATATCTATCTTTCTAAGTACTTTTGTTGATCTGTTCCCTCTTCTATACTTTTCTAACAGTAACACTTCTTGTCTTAATTGCTTTATAGTTTTCTCTATTTGATATTTCCAAGATGGTACTTGATTTATCCCCTTCCTTTCCCTCACTACTCTGTGTTCTTGTGGTAGAACTTTATCAGTTATTAATTTAGTTGCACAGTAATATATCCTATTGACTTCTGTTATATCACATGGATCTCTATGGACAGTCGTAATAACTGTGTTCATTTGTTTTATCAAACTTCTGACCTTTTGGGTTTTATTGACCTTCTGCAGTCTACTTCTTTCATTGATCTTAATATGTCTTTTTCTATTAAATCAAGCAACTCTTCTCTTAGCTCATTTTCTTCTAAACTGAGGGTACATTTTTTTGTTTTCCATTTCCTGTGGGCATTCCATAGTTCTATTGCATTTTCCTGTGCCACATTCTCTTCAATTTCATCACCTGCCATCAACTGCTATGTCATATGGGAATTCACTGGCCTATCACTCCTTAACATTGACTGCATCAGAGTTTCCACAGTTTTCTATTCCTTTCCTTGCTGTCCATCTTCAAGTGAACATTTATACCGGTTTCCTGTGGAAGGCTCCAAAATATCTTCACCTGACCGATTGCTTCCCATTCCACTGGTTTCCCCTTAATTTGGAGGTCCATTGCTCTATCCAGCTGTGGTACTTTCTGAATTAGATTTTCTACACTGAATCCTTCACTTTGGAGATACTCCATAATGTCAGTTTCTATTTCATTAACTTATCCATTACTAATCTCCTTTTCTACTTTTCCTCTTTGTCTTCTTATTTTTTTTTTGTGTAAAGTATTCCATGTCTGGATTCCTTTGCCTGTATTTCTCTTAAAACATTTTTGGTGCACTCTTTTTGTGTTGATTAGCTTTGCTTTCTCCTTGCATAGATATTACACCATACTAAAGCTCTTTTCTTTCACATGTCCATATTTCTTTTTCAGATTTCTCCTAATCTTCCTGTTTCTCCTTACTTTGGGGACTTGTTCCATCATGCTGGGATGTAACCTATGTTAGACCTTCTACACCAAATCCTTCACTTTGCAGGCACTCCATAACTTTATTTTCTATTTTTTTTAACTTTTACTTTACTAATCTTTTTTACATTCCCCCTTTATGACATTATTTTATTGTGAAATGTTTCATGTCTAGATGCCTTTGCCTGTATTTCTCTTCAAATATCTTGCAGACTACCTTCTTTATGTCAATTAATTTGGCTTTTGCCTTTGCATAAATATTGCACCGTATCAAATCTCACTTTTTTTCCCATGTCCATATTTTTTTTATACGTTTCAAAAATATCTAGATTTGTTTATATTTTCACATGTCCTCAGATGCTTCTTTTTCCAAACAGTTCACATTTTCTTGGTCTTTATACTGTTTTTCACAAATCTGTTGTATTAATGACCACAGATTTTTATTTGAAGCTTCTCACAGTTTTCCTTGTGGAAGTATTTTTTTTCTCTAATTTCTCTCAATCTTTTTGTATATCTTGTGTCTGGGAATTCTGGGCTTTTTGCATAATAGTAACAATATATAATTTCTTTCTAATCCTCAATACTCCACTTTATTGTCTTTATGGCTCTTCTTTGGCCTATCAGTTTTTGTGATTTTTGCGGACTGCTACTTCTTTCTACAACAGGGTGGCCATCCTCCCCCTGGGCCGGGCCTGGCCCCATTGTAGAAATGTTTCTGTATTTTGAGGATTCTACACTGTCATTTCTTCCAGTCCTGGTACCAGTGTGCCTACCAGGACTGGGCACTATTTTATCCTGGGACTTGTGCACCCAACCATCTTTTTTTTTATTTTGACCTACTTCTGTCCATGATATATGCTATATAAACACAGTCTGTATATCAGTGTCATCTTGGTGAGATTTTGTGAAAAACAGGGTCCACCTCATGAAGGCACTCACCAAGACTTGATAAAGAATTCAGTTTCAGCAATACTTCTCTCCTCTCCTTTGCTTTGCTGACTTATCTCTCCATCTGGACCCTCCTTCCATATAGATGTATGCATATATATATAAATATATGTTTTCATTTAAAAAAATTTCATGATAAGTTTTGTTGTGTTTTCATCAAAATTAAAACAAGGTTTATGTCTGCCACAGCCAGACACAAAAATTGGCATATATAAACGTAAATGTAAAGAGCACATCTTCTGTGGCTGCAAAAGGGTAAGACAAATGTTGGCCCCTATTTTTTACTTGAAGAGGCGTTCGAACTTGAAACCGTGAAATTTGAAAACATTGAACATCCACATAAGCAAATCCGTTCCTTGGGAAAGAAATCGCTTGGCCATCCTCATCAATTTTTACACTGTAGTGTAATCTTGGAGTTGGTGTATTTAGGGGGTGTTTTTCTAACATACTATCAACTATCACAATAATTATTCTGTCTTAAAACAAGGAAGTCAAAAATAAGGTAGAAGTAAAGGAACTTGAATGGCTAATCAGGTTACAAGCCAATGTTGGTAAGGGCATCAATGATGAAATTTGTATTAAACCAATATTAATGGACAAAGGCATTAGATAGCAGCATCATGATGTTATGTCATTTTACAGTTAATAATGTATTCTATGCACTTTTATTTTTATACATTTATAGTTACTCTTATAGACACATTATATTCTCATTAGCACTAGATAAATCTATGTATTAGATAGAAGATGTATTTTTACGTCTAGATTTACTTATACATACCTAGTTTTAAAGACAGCATAATTAGTTTGATAGTTGATCGTATGTTTTTATATATGTATTAGGAAGATGTATGCATTTTATATTATGGTTATATTTTATATTTATGTATTCAGTTATGTGCCTTTAAGTTAACTGGTAGTTTAATTGATTGATTGCTCAACTTGATGGCATATAACCTGCACATTTGATGCAAGTTTTATCTGATGAAGTAGTCTTGAGCTACGAAAGCGCTCACTTTGGATTAAATTTATATATGCTTTTAGCAGCCGTGGTCTGGAGCCTCCTTTGGTTTTTCTGCATTGTATTTCTGTTTTGGGGGGAACAGTTTGCCTGCACCACTTTATCTGTTTCTGCTTGTTCATTAATAGTTATTAGCATGTTTTTCGGCTACAGACATGTATTGTTTTGGTAAGGAGATGTGATGTCTTATAGCACAATTTTGGGTGGTGCAATGTCCTGTCTATAATATATAATAATTTACAGAAATGTCTCATAACTGTAGAACAGATATTTCATGATTAATCCATACATTAAAAAGTATGCTTGTGATGCCAGTGCACTGGCCCAGTAATCAAGAGGCCTCAATTTGCACCACTAATACCAGTGAGGGGGAAGGATAACAAATACGCACACATAAAGTACAATTTCCCTTAAGAGCATACAGAGATCACAGTCAGTCTGGGGCTGGTTTCTCCCTTTCTCTCCAGATCCCCAATACGACTCCACACTGGCTTAGCTATAGGGTCCAGATCTCAGCCTAGTGGTCAAGCTAAAACCTCCAGCACCCTTTCTGTCCAACCAGTGCTTTGGGTCCCTGCCCAAGTAGTTGAGATACACACACACTGTAAGATTTGATTTAGATACAAACACACAGACACTCCTGGGGAAGGTTGGTACAGGTTTTCCAGCTGTGCCCCCATTCTGCCAGGGTATAAGGTAGTAATCACTGCCACCAACCACTAATATCACCTACTATAAGGCCCTTACCAAAGTGTGTCCAATTATTACTGTGCAATGTTATTGTTACCCAAATAGTAAGTGTGACCCAGGGCTAAAGCTACTGGAGTGGCTTGGTCAGAATCACTATATACATGCAATGTACTCTAGAGCTTAAATTATCTCTACACAAAACAGCCACAGCTGAAAGGTTTAAAAATATTTAGTAATAAATAATAAAAAAAAAAACACAAGACAATACTTCTTACTACACAGTGCTGGTCAAGAGTTCAGAGATCACAGGAAATGCTTAAAATAATACAGTAGAATAGTTCCGACATCACTACAGAAAAACAGCTAGACTAAACTTATGTTCTATCTATATCTAAGAGTAATCAAAGTTCTAAATAAACTTACATATAGAGCAAAGCAGAGTACTGGTGAGTTGCCAGCTTTAGAGAAAATCCAAAATGTTCTTTCTCTGTCTCTGAGAAAGTCCTTTAAATTGATAATATATCCTGCTGACTCATTTTAGATTACATCATTCTTAACAATTCTCTGGTTTCCCGGGCTAACAGAAACTCTACATTTACATTTCTTAGTAAGCTTGCACCTGGTCAGGAAACCACAGCAATTAAAGACATTATATATGTAAAATCTAGCAATTAACTCTGGTCTAAAAACAATAGAAATAATCTGCTGGTTTTGACACCATGGATCCAAGTTTGAGATCAAACAGTCATACAAGGCTTGACTTATCAGCTTTCTTCCAGTAGAGTGCACTGTTGTTACATTATTGACGTTCAACATTTAACACAATTTTCTTCCATTTAAGAGAACAAGGCTGTGGCTTATATTACTATTTACAAATGACAGAATTCTCTACAAAATTCTATCTAGCTAGGCTGGCAGCCTTCACATATATTCACATTTCTCCCTGCCCCCCGAGAACTCAAGCTAATATTTCAAGTGTCCCTTGAGAAACGTTGCTTGAGAGGGGTAGGTCTATCTGAGTATACCTTACCCCATTCCCTGTCTTGAGAGCCCATCTGCATTGGCATTGCTACTCCCAGTGTGGTGCTGTACTGGCATATCATATGCTTGCAACCCTAGGCTCCATCTTAGCAACTTGGCATTTTGCTGGTTGGTACTGTTTAACCAAGTTAGGGGATTGTGATCTGCCACTACAGTGAATTTTCTTCCATAGAGATAAGACTAAAGTTTCTGTAGTGCCCACACTATAGCTAGACATTCCTTTTCTACAGCTGCATAGCATTCCTCCCTGGGTTGGAGCCTACAACTGAGATAAACAACTGGGTGCTCTTCTCCCTCTGAAGAAATCTGGCTAAGTACAGCCACCACCCAGTGGTTTGAAGCATCCACCTGCACAACAAATTATTTGCTGTAACCTGGACTGGCTAACACAGGGGGTCCTCCCAAAGCTTCTTTAAGCTTCTGGAATGCCTACCCATGTGCTGGGGTCCATACTACCTTATTGGGCCTGTTTTTCCTTGTTAGGTCTGTGAGGGGAGCAGCTATGGTACTATAACTGGAGATGAACTTTCTGTGGTACCCTGCTGTCCCTAGGAATGCCCTTAAATGCTTTTTGGTAAAAGGTGCAGACCATGCCTAAATGGCTTCCACTTTGGCAGGTTCTGGCCTGTTCTTACCACTCCCCAATCTATGTCCCAGGTAAGAGACTTCTGCCATACCAACCTGACATTTGCTCAGCTTAATGGTCAAACCTGCCCTCTGTAATCTGTCCAGCACCTCCCTGACATGTTGAAGGTGCTCTTGCCAGGAATGGCTGTAGAATGCAATATCATCTTGGTAAGCAAGGGCAAACCCTCCTGCTCCTGCTAGGATATGATCTACCAGCCTCTGGAAAGCTGCTGGGGCATTTTTCATCCTAAAGGGTATCTTTGTGAACTCATACAACTAAAAGAAGTCACAAAGGCTGACCTCTCTCTAGCACTGGGAACCAAGGGCACCTGCCAGTAACCCTTGGTAAGATCAATGGTTGCAAGATACTTAGCCCCACCCAGCTGCTCTAGGGCCTCATCTGTCCTAGGCATGGGGTAAGCATCTGACCCTGTGTGACTATTTAATTTCCTGTAGTCCATACAGAACCTGGTGCTGCCATCCTTCTTTGGCACCAACACCAGTGGGGAGGCCCAGGGACTGTTGGACTCTTGGATTACCCTTAGTTCCAACATCTCCTGTATATCCTCCCACAGAGTCTATTTGACTCTCTCAGGCACCCTGTAAGGGGCCTGTCTAATAGGCCTTTGGGGTCCAGTATCCACCTGGTGCTGCAGCAGGTGGGTGCACCCTAGTTTCCCAGTGAACATGTCCCCAAACTCCTGTAACACTGCTCAGATTTCTTGAACCTGAGTAGGAGAGAACTGCTGGGATATTGCTACCACTTCCACTGTGGTGTCAGTCAAAGCCTCACTGAGAAGATCAGTTACCAGATCTCCATCAGACCCCTCCTGCAATCTACTGCAAATACTCAGCACAAGGGCCTCCCTGTCATGGTAAGGTTTCATCATGTTAACATGGT
This sequence comes from Protopterus annectens, assembly GCF_019279795.1. Lineage (NCBI taxonomy): Eukaryota > Metazoa > Chordata > Ceratodontiformes > Protopteridae > Protopterus > Protopterus annectens. The sequence continues at coordinate 431,035,464 of NC_056746.1, forward strand.
ACAATTTGTGTCCATGCCTCCTGCCTAGCATTCCACCATGTAATTAACATCACTTACTTTTCTTACCAACTTGTATGTTCCCTCCCAAGCTGCTTGCAGCTTATTGTGTCTGACAGGAATAAGAACCATTACCTGCTGCCCTACAGCAAACTCTCTGTCTTGAGCATTCCTGTCATACAATACCTTTTTCTGCTGTTAGACTTCTGTCAGGTTCTCCTGGGCCAAGCCAATGAGTTCCCTGAGCCTTATCCTGAGGTTTAGGACATATGCCACAACAGACTCCTTATGAAATTCACACTCCTCTTTCCACTCATTACAAATTAAATCTAGAGGTACCCTCACCCTATGCCCCTACAGCAACGCAAAGGGTGAAAAATCTCTGGATTCATGGGGAACCCCTCTTTGTAAGCAAACAACACATGGAGCAAATATTTGTCCCACTCCCTCTTAAGCTGGTCTGCAAATGCCCGTAGCATGGACTTGATTGTAGAGTTTAACCTCTCAACAAGACCATTAGTCTAGAGATGGTAGGGGGTGGTCTTCAAGTGCTTCACCCCATAGTATTTCCACAGACAAGTCATCAGGTCTGACATGAAACTGGCACCTCTGTCAGTCAGTATTTCTTTTGGGAAACCTACCCTGCTGAAAATCTCTAACAAAGCATTTGCCACCTTTTCTGCCTCTGTGGAGGACAAAACCACTGCCTCAGGGTATCTTGCAGCATAGTCTACTACCAATAGGATATACTTTTTCCCTGTGGAACTTGGGGTACTCAGAGGGCCCACAATATACATAGCTTCCCTCTGAAATGGCTCCTCAATCACAGGCAAAGGCATCAAATGAGCTCTCAGCTTGCCTCCTGCTTTGCCTACTTTTTGGTACTGGTCACAGGCCCTGCAGTACCCTGTTACATCTCTGCAAATTCCAGACCAATAGAAATTCTGCATAATATGTCTCTTTAAACGTTTTATGCCCATATGACCTACAAAGGGAATATCATAGGCTATGGCTAGAAGTGCCAGATGGTAGGCTTGAGCCACTACCAACTGCTATATCCTCTCATCTTCTAGCCCTCCCTCAAGGGTCCACTGTCTATGCAGTAATGCTTTGTCCCAGTATACAGATTCCCCCTTCCCTTGAGAATCAGGTGCCTCACTAGCCACCTGCCTCAGGCTTTGCAATGCACAGTCTGAGAGCTGAGCCTGTCTCAACTCTCTTTTTGTAACCCTTCCCAGCCTCCCTTCCACAGAAAGTCTGGCATCCTTTGATTGCGGTGCCTTACTGTCAGCATGGGTATGACTACTCACCTCTACCTTTGTAGTCACTCTGTCCAAGGGAACATCAGTACCCACAAGCAACTGTGGCTCACCTTCAGTCTCACTAAGTGGTGGCTCATCCTATTGTACTGCAGGACTACAACCCCCCAGCTGAAAATTAAAATAAAAAAATCCCAAAACTCATGCATGCATGAGTAGAAACTTGAATCCAGACTGCTCTCTCACCAGTCTGGATTCAGAAGAAGGCAGCAGTCTTACAGATGCCCCAGAAGACTATGCAGTTACAGCCGCATAGACTGGAAGGGGATCGAACTGCAATGTCTGCAGTCTGTGCTCAGTATTCCGGAATGCACGCGTGCATGCTCGGCATTCCGGAAATGGAACTCTGGCTGCTGCTGAAGAGAGACGGGTATACTGAATGAGGAGTTATGACTGCTGAAGACAAACGGGCTGCTTACTACATGAGGAGTTATAGCTGCAAATGGGCTGCTTTATGGAGAATACTGACTGCGAAGTTATGCTTTGCAATGGGCTGCTTTACTAGAGGCCTATGGAGAAATGCAATGCTTTTGCATATGTATGTGTGTGTGTGTGTGTGTGTGTGTGTGTGTGTGTGTGTGTGTGTGTGTGTGTGTGTGTGTGTGTGTGTGTGTGTGTGTGTGTGTGTGTGTATGTGTGCTCGGCATTCCGGAAATGGAACTCTGGCTGCTGCTGAAAAGAAACAGGTATACTGAATGGTGTACATTTTAACCATAAGTCTGCATTGAGTCAGCTCAAAACAATCACATAAAATATACTAAATAAGGAAATTAAGTAGATGACTAAGTGTTACCTAAAAAGGACAGTGTCCAATAGCACACACAATTGAATTTTTAACTTTTCTCATGCATTCAGAAGAATCCAAGGTGCAACTTGTGCTTTTTTTTATGAAACACATGCACACACGTCAGTTCTGCAAAGAAACCTGAACACAAAGCACAGGTGGCTGTTTTGGATGATAACTGATGGGGTAGGGAGAGGGCACAGTAAGCAAAGGAGGCATGTCCTGTCCTACTTGGAAGCCATCATCAGCCAAGGGATTTTCCTTACCGTGCTCTTCTGCTGAAGAGTTTATCTTAACCATGACATGATAGGAAGATGCTGTGTCTGACTGAACACTGTGTGTGTGTGTGTGTGTGTGTGTGTGTGTGTGTGTGTGTGTGTGTGTGTGTGTGTGTGTGTGTGTGTGTGTGTGTGTGTGTGTTTGAGGGAAGCATGATGGAGAGTGGGGTCACAGTGTAAAAGGCAAAGTGTTCTGTGTAATTCTGTGACACAAATGTGCTCTCTGTTAGTAAGTTGCCACACTAATAGACATTTTTTTGATGCAGAAATAAGTGCACTTCCAACACATCCCAAACAATGTGAGTTTAGTCAGGAGTACATCTCACAATGTAAGGGGGTAGTCTGGCATATTGTTTCTTCTCTACAAAGTGCATTTTTCTTAGCATAAATTAGAAAATTCCAGTCTTTCCCGGACATAAGTATGTGATGACAAGAGGTAAAAGCTTGCTTACAAAGAGATTGCTAATCCAAGCAACAGTATATGTATTTGTTATTGATTGAATGCAAAAAAAAAAAAAAAGAAAAAAGTGCATGCATTTAAGTGTTTTTTTTTTTTTGTGGAGGGGGCAACATTTTATTCATAGATCTGTGGGTTCATAGGTTACGTACTAGGCTAGCCACCCTTGTGGGTCATTTCAAGGCTGGCTAATTTCCCTTCCAAAGGTGATAATCAAACGCTGTATCTTGTGACTATGAAATAAACACCTTAATCATTGTAGCCCCCTTATACTACCACTACCCTCCTCCCCACCCACATTTTAATACCACATGGGCTGTGGGCAGCAATAAGAAGCTGTGAGTACAAAATGGAATTCTCTGGTTACACCCCTGATAGAAAGCGCGTGTGCATACCTCTCTACTATTCATATTTTCGCAGAATGTTCAGATTTTCCCTCTTATTTTTGTTGTATTCCTTGAGAAAAAATGTGATTTTCTGGTAAATCACTGAGGACTGAAGTATCTAAATAATGACATCTGAGTTTTAGATTTCATATCCTTCAGAAAATGCACAATAGTATAAATTTTATTTATTCTTGTAATTTTCTCAGTTTATAAGGGCAATATTTAAAATCTTTCCCTATTTTGGGATTTTGTCTCCTATTATTTAGGCATTCCAGATTTCTTCTGCTTAGATGTGTGTGTGTGTGTGTGTGTGTGTGTGTGTGTGTGTGTGTGTGTGTGTGTGTGTGTGTGTGTGTGTGTGTGTGAGATGCCCCAGTTAACTATAACTGGTGGCTAGATAGAAACCCAGGTTCAAACCCTCAGCCTTGTATACAGGTAGCAAGAACCTGAATTCCTTACTCACCACCACTTGTGAAAAGCATTCAGATTTTTGCCTCATAGTTTTGTTCTGTTCCTCATAAAATCTGTGAATTTCTGGATTTTCAGATATTTGAATTTCAGACTTCATATTCTTCAGAAAGTACATGATAACACAAAACATTTTACTCTAGCAATTTTCTAAGTTTATAAGATCAGTATTTGAAATTTGTCCCTATTTTTGGGGTTGTATTCCCCCATTATTGGCTTTGTGCAGGTATTTTGTGCTAAGAGGTTGAGAGCTATGGTGAGAACTGAATTCACTGAATAAGTTTGGGGGCTGTATTCTCCCATTATTGACTTTGTCCAGGTGTTTTGTGCTAAGAGACTGAGAGCTATGGTGAGAACTGAATTCACTAAATGATAGCCATTTAAGTTTCAGTCTTCCTGTCTTTCAAGAAACAGCTGATTTGGTATGTTCCTCTGACTGTAGTGCACAGGGTCCTGGGTTCAAGACTTGGCAGTAAAATGCATGTTGGTAGCACAACGTTTTATTCTAGCAAGTTTCCAAGGTTATACAAGCAATGTTAAAAATGTGTCCCTGGGTTTTGGGCTTTTGCCCCCCCCCTCAATAAATTTTGGCTTTTTCCAAATTTCTTGTGCTCATGTCCTGCAAAGTTGAGAGATACAGTTGAGTGTTAAGAGGATTTTACAAGGAGCTAAGAGCTTCAGGGGAAGAAAGGTTTAGTGCTGCTTATGCTGAGTCAGCTTCCATTGTTAATAGCACAACAGGTAGTGTACTTGCTTTTGATGCAGAAGGCTGTGGGTTCTATTCCCACAGTATGTAGATGCTTTGCTGATACTGTACTATGTTGTATTTTTAAAGATGGTGTATACTGCAGTCCTGAGAATGCCCTCTTTGGTGGAGATGCCTAGTAACTATGAACCTGTTATCAGTTTGCCATTCACTCCCTATTGCGATATTACTAGCTTATCATTTTTTATGTAACATTAGCAATTTATTCCTCAAGGGCAACAGGCATTTTATTTGTAGATGAAACAATGAAATATAAAGTTGTTTGCTAGCAGCAACCTCTTCATTAGTTACAGATCTCTTTAATGTGGAATTATTTAGATGACTTTTACTTCTGCAGAGATTATGCATATTTACTGATACTGGTGGATTGTAGAAGTTTGACTAGACTTTTATGATGGAAATGTTCTGAATTGGCTAGTTTTGTCATTATTGGTCCATGCATTTTGTTTCATTGTTTACTGAAAAAAATGTTCAAAACAGTAAATTTAAAATGCCATCTAACAACTGTAGTGTATTATACAAGGAATATAATTTAATACAGTCTGGAAGGTGTATCAAAGAACACATGTATGTTTTGTGCGCAAGGGGCCTATGATCTGAAAACAGCCCCAAGTTAATCTGGCCAGATGTATTTTCTTTGAATGCAGGTTTCAATGCTGTTTCAATGAATGTAAGTTTCAAGGGCAGAAAAGTTTTAATGCTAAGTCTATTTTCATTGTGAGACTGCATTGCTTTGTTTAGAAGATGTCTATTAGTGTTTGTGCTGTAAAATGTAAAATAAAACTTTTAAATGAAATCCAAATATTCGTAGAAGTAAATCAGTACTCTCAAAAAATCTAGATCCCTCAGAGCAAAGGAGACTTAAACCTCTTAACGGTTATATTAATAGGACGTAGAGGGATATAGATTCATCACCCAAAGACTCCTATGCTGGAACTGTTTCTGGTGGTTTATGTGAGTGAGAGGGACTGCACCTGTTCAAGAGGAATTGGATGACTGATGGATGGATGGATGAGATGGGACATACAGGGGTGTCACTCCTCAGTGTCACAGTGTCACTGAGGCCCAGGGCAAAATAATGGGCATAGTTTCAACTAAGTAAAGGGGCTAAGGCAATAAATAAACTTATATAAATATAAAGCCTATAGAATAGCCTAGCCTATGATGAACCTATGAACCTATGAACCTATAGTATACACATTACAGTGTTTATGCTAAATGGGGTGAAATAGCCAAGTAATGGGACATTGGAATGGCTGCAGGTAGGAGGCCCCATTTGACCATGATTTGATGAGGGGGGAAGGCAGCAAACTCAATGACAGCCCCGGCTGAACTATAACTCTCAACTGTCCAGATTTTCACAGAATGAACAGATTTTTCCTTCTTGTTTTTGGTTTGTGCCACATAAAATTTGTGATTTTTCTACTAAATCATGTAGGAATGAAGTCACTAAATAATGACAGACATTGAATTTCAGACTTCATACCCTTCAGAAAAATGCATGCTAAAGCAAGACCTTTTATTCTATTAATTGTTTATACAACAGAATTTTTTAGTACTGCTTGTACATTTCCCCAATATATTTGAGCTTGTCCAAATTTCCTGACTTAAGAGGTTGAGAGGTACGGGCAAATAAATCACTTTATAGAATTAGGTATATCCAAACTTCTCATCTGTCCCCAACTTTGGCTCAAAATGTTGCTCTCCCCCTAATAATCCCTCTGCAAAATGACAATTTTGGAAGAAAATGTGGAGGGTTTACAATTAAGAAATAATTTTAATGATCAGAGTTATAGATTACTTTTATTTCAGAAATGCATGTAGATTCTCTTACTTTGTCAACTGCTCAACTTAACAGTACAAATATTAAAAAGTGTCCCTTCTTTTACAGGTTCCCAGTTGTATTGTGTGGCTAACTTATATTTTTGCATCATATTTTTGGTCTGTTTTTCATAAAATTGTGTTTTTCTGGCAAACCATTAAAGATTGAAGTTAGAAAATAATGACATACATTTCAGTTTCAGATTTTATACCCTTCAGAAAATTCATACTAATGCAAGACCTACTATTTTATTATCTTTCCAAGTTTATTAGAGCAATATTTAAAAACTGTCCTTATTTTTAGCCATTTGTCCCACTTCTATTTATGACTTTATTCAGATTTCTTGCTCTAAGGTTGAGAGGTATGACAAATGTGTCAGGGCCATCACCGTCAGCCAGAGACATTTCAAATTGTGACATGGTTGTTGCAACCCACTCTCCTATATAGTGACTCTGGATGCTTGTTGCAACCCACTCCCCCATATAGTGACTCTGGATGTGTCCAAGCAAGGCAAAGAGCAGTTATGCAGTATAAGTGTGCAGAGTATCCACCCATCCAAGGTAGAAACTAGTATTACAGTGGCTTTTCATCTGTCCTTGCTTTTGCAGAATGTGCTGGTTTTCTGTTATATTTTTATACTGTTGATTTATGCTTATTATTATCCAGAAAATGCATGTGTTGCATTGCCTGCTGCTCTGTGCTTACATAGCAAGGCTTTAATGACCATCAGGCAAGCTTGTCTGAGATTGTAAAATGCAAGTAAGCTTTAATGAGCATAATGTTAAAGGATTACCAACATTAAAAGCCTTTTTGTTGTTGCCATGCAGATAATATTTACATAACTAGATAACGTATAAGCCTTAGGTATTGAAATGCATATGAAGTATTTGTAATAAAGGATAGGATTACAGTATTTTCAGAAGCTCACTACCTTTGTTGGAGACTTCTAGTTACCTTTGCAGGCTTTACCAGTAAACTAAACAGAATGCCAATCTGTTGTGTGTGGTCCATAACCTGTGCAGTAATCCTTTGGACTTTATCTTGACCTTGTTTCTTGTTTACTGGTAATTTTTTACTTTGATCATGTTTTCCCCATGAAACAAGTAGATAGTTGTTGTCAGGCAGCAGGGCTTTTCTGGATAAGAAACATTTTTACAAGTGGGGTTGTACTTTTATAAAGTTGAATATAAATTATAATTAGAACTGCAGTGCAAGGAGAAGTGGTTTGAGTTGAGTGCTGCTTGTTTTTTTATACTTGATTTTGACTCGCATTCTAGTAAAGTATTTAAAAAGTAATTTGTTTTTTCATGCCTCACAACCTTTTTGTTTCCATCTAGATGTTAAGTAAGCTGTCATGTTGCCAATGCATTGAAATATTTTTTTTCTACACTTCATTTTGTCTTGATTGGACTCTCATAATGACAGTTTGGCACCCAGGGCATATTCAATTAAAGTCCCAGTTTTGTGGTTTTGAGCACAGCTCCACCCCTTTCTAGTTGGGCACACCCCTTCCTATTAGCCCCACCCATTCATCTGTCTCCTGCAGTCCCCCTTTGATTTGAAGTCACCAACTGCTACCGGTCTTACTGCTAAAGAGAAGCTCCCTCCCTGAAGTAACCACCTCACCAGTCCTGGCTGCAAATATGCAGTCTGACTGGGCCTCCCCCAGGCTACCAGACCCGCATGCTTGTCTCCAAGACTGACTGCATGTAACTGCATGAGCACATGGTACTGCAATATCAAATCATTCCCTATCAGGACATCTGCAGGGATATTCTCAAACACACCTACTTGCTGGTTTCCTTTTCCACCCTCCCAGTCAAGGTGAACCCTAGCCAAAGGTATTTGGAATGGGGTCCCTCCTAAAGCTCTGACTGGAGTAGACTACCCAGGCAAGTAGTGCTCCTCTGTAACTATTGCAGGCTTTACAATGGTTATGTCAGAGGCTGTGTCTCTCTTAGCAATGGCCTCTTTGCCATTCACTACAATAGGATATAATCTCTTGTGGTAGTTTGGTACCCCTGTTGTCTCAATACAACCTACTATTGGCATTTTGTCTTTCCCACTTACTGGCTCTCTCAACTTTTTTTCCCCACCTTGCCTCCATGGACATCTATATGCCACATGGCCCCAGTGGTTGCATTCAAAACATATAACCCTAGGTCCTGGATGTATACCTGAACTAGTGGCTTCCCCTGCTACTGGAAGATTCTGTTGGTTAGTCTGGGCTGCCCACCATGGTTTCCTTTAGACCCATGAGCAGTACTGGTGGTCCCTTTTCTGTGCAAGGATGCTCTGCTTGCTAGGTATAGGTCTTCCTTTTTCCCCAACTCATCTGAAGTAGCACATTGTCTATCAGCTAACCAGATCCTCATGCCCTCAGACAAAGTGCTAAGAGCTTGTTCCCTCACCAAAAGGTCTGCCAGCTCTTCAAATGTGGTGACCTGACATCCACTCACCCACCTATGAAATAAGTACTCAGTTCAGCAACATATTCATACACATTTTCATCTGCCTTGCGTCTATGCTCACAAAACATTTTCCTATAAGTTTCAGGTGTTAGCCTAAAAAATTCTAACAGACAATTTTCTAACAGCAGTATAATCAAAATATTCATGATCAGAAAGTTTAGACAACACAGTTACAGCTTTACCATGGAGTAAGGGGGGTCAGGAACCATGCCCATAGCCTTTGGTCAACATTATACTGTTTACATTCCCACTCAAACATATGAATGAAACTATCAAAATTATTCCCCCTCTGTAAACTGCAGAAGAAATTTACTGACCTTTTTGTGCTTCTGGGGTCCAGTTACTCCTGTCCCCATTACCTCCATGACTCTGGCAAAGAGTCAGCATCTCCTTTTTGTGCTGCCTCTGCCTTTCCTTCACCTCAGCTTCCAGGCATAGCAGTTTCTCATTCTCCTCAGCCTGTAGACATCTCAGTCTCTCTGCTGCTTCTGTTTTCAAATGGTTGGCCTCCAACTCAAGTCTCTTTAGCTCCAGATGGATTTTTAAGTCCTCTGCAGAAAGGTTGAGCTGTCCATTTTCTGAGTGTTGTACATCTCCACGGCCATTCTGATCACCCTCCTGATTGCTGTTTTCTGATGCAGCTGTGACCAAAGCTGCAATCATGTCTACCTTAGTCAGGTTTCCATGCACTAGTCCCTTAGCATGGCACATCTCAGCCAACTGACTCCTTGACAGCTTGCCATACTCCTCTGCTGACATGGTTGCCTGCTCTCCCTGACTAAATAAGCTAACAAAAGAAATAAAACAATTGTGATCTGAACTCTGAATATTCACTGTATGGCTGATTTAGAATACAAAAACACCTTTAGAAATCACTGTACACAAGCCACAGGAATTCACTATCCACACCACTACAAGCTAATTGCCAACCAATTAATATGTGATGTGGATATCCCACCACTGCCACACAATTAATATGTGTCACCCATGCACTGGCCCAGTAATCAAGGAGCCTCAATCCTCACCACTAACACCAGTGAGGGGCATCCACATTGGGAAGAATAACAAATACACACACAGTAAAGTACAATTTCCCTTAAGAGCACACAGAGATCACAGTCAGTCTGAGGCTGGTTTCTCCCTTTCTCTCCAGATCCCCAATAAAACTCCCCACTGGCACAGTTACAGGGTCTAGATCTCAGCCTAGTGGACAAACTAAAACCTCCAGCACCCTCTCTGTCCAACCAGTGCTTTGCGTCCCTGTCCAAGTAGCTGACACATACCCACTTTAAGATTTGATTTAGATACAAACACTCCTGGGGAAGGCTGGCACAGGTTCTCCAGCTGTGTCCCCTTTCTACCAGGCTATGAGGTAGTAATCATTGCCACCAACCACTAATATCAGCTGTTATAAGGCCCTTACAAATGTGTGTCCAATTATTACTGTGCAATATTGTTGTTACTCAAATAGTAAGTGTGACCCAGGGCTAAAGCTATTGGAGTGGCTTGGCCAGTATCACTATATACATGCAATGTACTCTACAGCTTAAATTATCTCTACACAAAACAGCCACAGTTGAAAGGTTTAAAATATTTAATAATAAATAGTAAAAAAAACCAAGGCAATACTTCTTGCTACACAGTGCTAGTCAAGATTTCAGAGATCATAGGAAAATGCTTAAAATAATACAGTGGAATAGTTCTGACATCAATACAGAAAAACTGCTAGACTAAACTTACTATTTTCTATCTATATCTAAGAGCAATCACAGTTCTAAATAAACTTACATATAGAGCAAAGCAGAGTACCGGTGAGTTGTTGTCAGCTTTAGACAAAATCCAAAATTCTCTTTCTTTGTCTCTGAGAAAGTCCTTTAAATTGATAATACATCCTGCTGACTCATTTTAGATTACCTTATTCTTAACAATTCTCTGGTTGCCCAGGCTAACAGAAACGCTACATTTACATTTCTTAGTAAGATTGTACCTGTTCAGGAAACCACAGCAATTAAAGACATTATATATGCAAAATCTAGCAATTAAATCTGGTCTCAAAACAATAGAAAGAATTTGCTGGTTCAGACACAATGGCTCCAAGTTTGAGATCAAACAGTCATACAAGGCTTGACTTATCAGCTTTCTTCCAGCAGAGTGCACTGCTGTTACATTTTTGACATTCAACATTTAACACCATTTTCTTCCACTTAAGAGAACAAGCCTGTGGCTTATATTACTATTTAAAAATGACAGAATTATCTACAAAATTCTATCTAGCTAGGCTGGCAACCTTCATATATCTTCACAATGCTATCAAACACCGATTTCTCTTATTATAAGCTGAACAGCCAATATGATATCATTCAGTCTGCAGTAGGTGAATTATTGTCATAGTCCAGAATCTTCTGATGTCAGCCAATGTCCTTACCACATACTTAACATCTGATTTTCTAGTCGGTAGGACAATGAGAATATCAGAGACCCAGTTATGAGACATCCTGGTCAGTAGTTATCTGTTACTTGATGGTTGGTGAGTTCTCTCTTTAACCATATAACACAAGTGACCAATGCAGGTATTTCTGTTAAAGAAAAGCCTTCTCACTTCCTGAAATTTTCTGACTTTATTATATGTTATACCTCAACCTTCTTAATATAATGTTTTACCTTCCATCTGTCATCATTGTATTGTGTTATAGAATTCAAAATCTTAGCATATTTACATCCCTTACTGCTAAATTTTCTGCAATATTATCTAAAAAGAAAGCCATTTGAGTTGAGCTGTATATATGCATTTCATTTTATGGGTAAAGATAGAGAGTTGTTCATAACCAGAAATAATTTAAAACAACACATTACCACAAGGGTTTACTTTGATAGAGAATTGAACAAGGACACTTTCCTGCATAGATGCATTAGTGCTACTAAAGCTTTATGAATAAAACAACAATAATCAGAAACAAATCAATGAAACAGTGTTTCTTTTCATGGATAAATGAAAACTCAAAAACATTACTAGTTAATAGTAGTCTCACTGAGTATGATCATCAAGCTATTGTACCCTGAAAGTGCATGTTTTAGGTAGCATCGAAAGTAACACTTTTGCTCTTTCAAAAATTATCAGTTATCAATTTGATTAACACACCAGTAAGTACCTGCTTATCATCCATAAATTGTTATCCATTTGCAAACTATAATATTGCACAGAATGCTTTTAGCCTGAAGACATGGATTAGTCTGATTCAGGATAAAAGTCCAGTCAGCTTAATTGGTGCAAGGACAATGGCCTCAAATTAAATGTAAAAAAAAGTAGTATAACTCATTTTGGTAAACAAAACAGTTTGTATATAGAAGATGCACCTCTCCTGTGAAACACTGCCATAACTCTATTATTTGACCATCACGTCTCCAAAGTAGATCAGAAAGCCTTTTATCTGGTTAATCTCATTTCCAAAGGCATCTCCACAAGATCCTAAAAAGTCTTAATTCCTTTTGACTTATATCTTATCTGTCTCATTGTTGAATATAATGTACTTTTTTCATGTATTTGTCTAAACATATCATACAACTTCAGAGACCTCAGAGATTCATAACTAAAAAGATCAGTGGCCTCAAAAATCTTAGCTATCAACACAGACTGGCAGCCCTTTTTCTGCACTTGGTTTCTTACAGACTCCTCCGTAGAGATCTGTGTCTAGACCTTTGAGCCATTAAAGATTCAACGCTATTTGACTACCTATTGCTTTGCAGAACTAGTGGTACCTTAAATAGTCAGTTAAAGGAACTAAACCTTTGTCAGTATATAAATAAGAAACATTAGTGTGATAAATTCATATCTGAATGTATTCCTTACCTCTGAAACAAACTTCCACTACATGTTAAGCAAAGTAGCACCCTTACCACCTTCAAGGTAAACTTAAATAATTAGATGGGCAGCTTCAAATTCTTCCCTGGTCTAGTTTAATAAAAAAATCCATGACCAGTAATCCACATTCAGTATCAGGATATTTAATTCACATCAAAATAAAAAATACAGTTAACAAGATGGTTAGCAAATACAGTTAAGCAATTTTGTCATAAAGAAGTTTTCAGAACCATTGAGTATTAAGATTAAACCTCTCAACCATTAAAAACAGTAAGTCACACACATCCTTGAAGGATACACCAATCAGTCATGACAGCTTGGCCACCCAAGTTGACAGCAAACTGACTTTTGACCACCATATTGCCTCCATTGTATGGAAAGCTTTCTACATGGCCCACCTCATTAGGAAGGGTATCTCATCCAGGGACAAGGAGGTCATAACATCCCTGCAATATTTACTTATAAGACCCATTATTGAGTACAATGCCCCTTTCTGCATGTACATCACAGCAGCTGGAGAGACCACAGAGGATCTTCACCAGGAGAATCCAGGGTCTCAAACATCTACCCTACACAGGCTAAAAGCCCTGTCTGTACCAGTAAAACAAAAGCGATATCCTGGGCGTCCAGAAGCTTTTATTGCTCACACAAAGTACAACGAAAAGTAAAAAATATCAGTTTAAAATCCACAATGTCAACGAAAATACTGAGCGCTTTCACCCGCTTAAATCAATGCGGGTTTCATCAGAGTACATTTAACATATCTTTACACCAGCCTTATATACTAACTAAATTATTAATTGATTAATTAAGTGTGCAAAATGAATTGTAAATTGAGTAATAGTTTAGTTGTTAAGCTGCACTAAAGTACAAAGTACTAAAAACTTTTGTTGTTTTTGTTTCTTGTACTGTGTTTATGTTAAAATTTAAAAGTTTAAAATGTTCGGAATAATAAACGGAAGCTTTTAGTTGATTTCAAGGGAATGATATTAAATAACAATTATGTTTTTCTGGAAGGGGAATATTACAAACAATGTACAGGAGTAGCAATGGGGGCTAGGTGTGCCCCCACTTATGCTAATCTAGTTTTAGCACATTGGGAGACTGAAAAGGTCTTTGCATCAAGCTATTGGGAGAACATTATTTTTTATGTAAGATTCCTGGATGACATTTTGATCTTCTGGAAAGGGGAAGAAAGTGAAATAAAAGAATTTATACACTATCTAGATAAAAGTACTAGCTTCCTTAAATTCACATTTCAAATATATTTTGAACAGTGCGATTATTTAGATATAAGAATGTACAATAAAAACGGTAAGATTGAATCCACTATCTTTCGTAAAAAAACATATTCAAATAGTTATTTACACTATGATAGCTACCATCCCCACTTCCAAAAGAAAAATTTGGTGAAAGGCCAGTTGGTTAGACTTTCACGTATTATCAGTGATGATCAGAATTTTTTGGAAGAAAGCAAACATTTGCAGGATATGTTTGCTGAAAGAGGTTATCCACAAAACTTATTAGACTCCTTAACCCAGGAGGTAGTAAGGAATAGGGACACTAAATATAAACCGATAATTTGTAGTGGAGTAAACATAAGGTTAAAAGAACAAGATTTGACAAGTAAGAAGGATTCATTTATCATACCTTATAATGTTAATTCTAAAGCAATAGTAACAATTTTAAATGACACTTGGAATTGTGTGATAAACAACAACAGAGGACTCACAGAAACCCTAGGTACATACCCGAGAATAACATACAGTAGGGGCACTAACTTGAAAGAGAGTTTTGAAAGCAGGACACAAAGATTTAAAATATCTAAAATGAAGAAATGTGGATTTTGTAAAAGTTGCAAATACATTAATGACAGACCATACTGCACAGTGCATGATTATGGTAAAACACTTCAATGCCCTGGACAATGTAATTGCAATACGAAAATGGTCATCTATTTAGCTAGTTGTATTTCATGCCCTGCATATTATGTAGGTAAGTCTAAGAGAAAACTAAAGGAAAGAATTATGGAACATGTAAGAGACATTAAACACAAAAAGGAAACTAATGCTCTTTACATACATAGCACTACATGTTGTAATTTCAAAAGATTTATCTTTTTCATTATAGATAGAATACACAACCCCTGGGAAAAGGAAGGGGATTTGGATAACCTATTGTTAACAAAGGAATGCTTGTGGCAACTTCGTTTTAATGCTAGTACCACACCAGGACTGAATGGGCACATTCGTATTGCCAGTATTCTCAAACACAAATCAATATGCGTCTGATCAGAGCCTTATTAGTACTTGACAATAACAATTTTTTAAAATATGTTGTAGTACTATTATTGTGTTTGCACAGTATTACTTATTTTATTCATCAATTTCACACATCAATAAGTATTTAGATGTTGCTTAACGTTGTTGTAATAGACCTTCCAACAGACACAATTGTATTACATATACCACACATATATTTCTTAAACTACATACAATTTTATATTAATATTAATGTGAATATTTACGTGTTGTATTTAGAAAATAAAATGATTTGTATATACACGATATTATTATTTATTATACACTAAATATTAAATAGTATTATTATCATTTATACATACGCAATTACTTATTTATTAAATAATATTGTATTTATTTATTTATTTAACATAATTATTTTACATACTAAATAATACATTGTATTTATATAGAGATTAGATACACGGTTACTTATCAAATTGACTATTTTATATACATATATGATTTTAAGGTTATGCCCTCATTACTTCTCATTGTGTCTTTTTAACAAATATCACAGTTTACAAAACTTTTTTACAAGATTATTTAATAATTACTTAAGATATATTTATAACTATCAGTTCAGTTCATGGTCGAATATTTTAAACTTTTAAATTTTAACATAAACACAGTACAAGAAACAAAAACAACAATAGTTTTTAGTACTTTGTACTTTAGTACAGCTTAACAACTAAACTATTACTCAATTTACAATTCATTTTGCACACTTAATTAATCAATTAATAATTTAGTTAGTATATAAGGCTGGTAAAGATATGTTAAATGTACTCTGATGAAACCCGCATTGATTTAAGCGGGTGAAAGCGCTCAGTATTTTCGTTGACATTGTGGATTTTAAACTGTTATTTTTTACTTTTCGTTGTACTTTGTGTGAGCAATAAAAGCTTCTGGATGCCCAGGATATCGCTTTTGTTTTACTGGTACTTTTGGAACTCATATTATTAAAAGCCCTGTCTCTCTACTCAGTCTCATACAGACTCCTCAGAGATGACCTCTTTCTGGCATACAAAGCAATCTCAAACCCCACCTTGATGGGACTGCTGCATATTCGTAAGTCAAACTCCACTTGAGTAACCCACATGCGCAACCTCAACTTGGTCTGTGACATCAATAGGACTTGTTGGCAGGACAGATTTATGTCCCAAAGACTCCTCTTTTTGTAGAACAGACTCCCTCTCCACATCAAGCAGAGTTACTCAGTAACCCTTTTTAAGTGCAACCTGGATAACTGGATGGGGAACAGAAACTACACTCCTGGGATTCCGCCTATGCCCCTGCTGGACAGGGGCATCGGGTGCTGACTCGTTGAAACATGGGCTAAATTCTTGGCTAGGCTTGTAAAGGCCTCAGGGCCAATAGCCTAGTAACTTCCTATGATCCTATGATCCTGTGAATCATGTATGATAAAAATCGCTCATTGGCCGATTGCAATCTGTGAAGAAAAGTCAATCTGATGTTTTCTTATCTTACACACCTCTTAACCAGACCAAGCCAGAGCCTTAAAAAATTCCAGTAACAAACTGTGATAACACCAAATGTCAGTGTGAGAACTAAACAAGCCACAGTGGTGTTGTTGGATAAAAATATGTATCTAAATGCCATGTTAGAATTATTGCACAATGGGCATTATTATAAAAAAGTTTAGATTTTATTAAAAAATCATTTAGCTTTATAGATTCTATGATAGAAGAGTGGCTGTGCAAAAGTAGGATTAGTACTGAAGAAGCAAGTTTTTTTTACAAAGGATAGTCCTATGATTAGCAAATTATTTGGCTTGCGAAAGGTACATAAGGTATTGGAAAGTCCGCTGTTTAGACCAATTGTGGCCAGTGGGGGATGTAAGACCGAGGCTATGGCAATATATGTAGATAAAAAAATTGCAAAAAGTAGTTGAAAAAAAGTGAAACATATATTAGGGACACTTATTCTTTTATCAAAAGCATCAAAACATTAGAAGCAAAAAGCTGGATATTTACTAGTAACGATGGATGTAAATTCTTTACATACCATAATACCTAATGATACTGGATTAAATTTTGTTAGGATGGAGCTAGTTGAATCCAAGTGTTATGCTAACAAAGACATTTTGGTTATTTTGGAAATTTTGGATATAATATTGTCTTATAATTATTTTGAATTCAATGGTGGTTTTTATCAACAAGCCAACAGAGTAGCTATGGGTGCCACGATGGCCCCGAGCTATGCCAATCTTTTCATGATGAAGTGGGAGAAACTGCATTTGAAAACTAGTAAATATGATGACCAAGTATTTTTTCATGGTAGTTTTATTGATGACCTTTTTTTTGTTTGGATGGGGTGGTCACAGATCTTTTAAGCTTCTTAGAAGAGATAAACAATGCATGTGAATATCTTAAATTTAGTTGGATGCATAGTGAAGTTAGTATTCGTTTTTAGATGTGGAGGTCTATAAGTGGTGTGACAAGTTTTGCACGAAAATATATAAAAAAAAGCTAATTTACGATATGATAGTATGCACCCTAATTATGTCAAGAATAATATTGTTCTAGGATAATTAAAAAGGGTGAGTGATGTAACAGACTCTGATGAGAAATATGCTGAGGAAAGTAAATTGTTATGTGACAAATTTGCAGCTAGAGTTTATCTGAAAAATATCTTGGAAGGGAAATTGAATGAGGTTGGGCAAAAAAAGAAAAGAAAGTAAACTGCCCAATGTAGTTAAAAATATGGGAATATCACAGGAAAGTAAGAACATTAAAAAGAAGGATTATGGTTTAGGGATAGTAGTACCATATTCTATAGATGGTGGGCAGATCAAAAATTTGTTTAAAGAAATTTGGAAAATTATAAGTAGTTTTCCAGAAATAAATAGAATAGTGGGTGAAGGTCCCATTTTTGTCAACAAAAAAGGTAAAAACTTCAAAAGTGTTTTTCAGGATAAAATAAAGTATTTAAATGAAAGAAAAGTAAACATTTGGAAATGTTTGAAGTGTGAATATTGTAAATTTATTTACAAAGGATGCACTACACTACTTATAAATAATATTAGGCTGCAGGTAATTAATGAAAATGTCTATAAGATGAGATTTGTGGTTTATTTGTCCATTTGTTCTGGATGTACCTCTTATTATGTTGGTATGACAACTAGGGAGCTGCACAAAAGAATAAAAGAACATACATATGCAATTCAGAAAATAGATGCCAACAATGCATGGATTAGACATTATTTGAATACTGAATGTAATGGAAATCCAAAATTTATGGTTATAGATAGAGTTAAAAATTTTGAAAATAATTTGGCAGCAGAAGAAGAGTTAAAATGGAAAGAATATTTCTGCATTTTGATGCTAAATGCAAGGTGTCCCCCTGGCCTAAACGACAAGGAAAATTTCAAAAGTTATCTCAAAAGGAAAAGGTTAAAACATTAAATGTTTTGAAGAAAAGTTTTTTAAAATGTTATTACATATGAAATATATGTGCTTCTATGAAGTCATGAATATAGATGTTTTAAAACATTGTTGCTTTAAAAGAATGTGTTTAAATTTTAGAATATGGTTGCTTTAAAATGTGTTTTACCGTTGAAATAGTTTTTTTAATTGAATAATGGGTTAATTAGTGAGATCTAGATGTATATATATATATATATATATATATATATATATATATATATATGTACATGGGGTTAGTAAAAATATTTTTTATTCAGTCTGAAGAAGTCATTATTAAGATGAAAGTGCTTACTGAATAAGTGCTGCTTTTCTGGTGAAGAAAGGCTGCATTGTGAAGATCCAGTGTGGATTATTGTTTTGTTGCTGTTTTGCTGAGTACTCCATTTTGCTTTTACACTTTGAAAAATATGTTTGAATTAAATCCATGAAAAAATATTTTAGACTTTAGAAGCTTTGTATTATCCCATCGTTCAAGCCTGGGTACTTCGTAGAATCCAGGTCCGAGGGTGCTCAAGTCAGATAGTTTTACTTCCAATAACTCTCCACATGTCTACAATGTTTCCTTTTTTGCTAACTGCAGTACAAGTTGGGTTATTTATTTAGCCCAATGTAGCTGTTGAGCGTTTTATGTGGGACAAACTTCCCGACCCTTTAAATTAAGGGTCAGTGAACACTTAAGTGATATCAGAAACAAAAAAGTTTTGAGTTCCTTATATAAACATATACTCAAACATCCCACAGGGATTTTTAGCTTCATGGTCATTGACCGTATCAGGTTCAAGAGCAATGAGGTTCATGTATTACATGAATTATTAACGAATAAAGAAAAAATGTGGATTGTTAAATTGGGAGGTCTATTTTCACCTGGGTTGAATGACCAGTTTTGAAGTATTCTGCAATAGATCATAATTTATATATTTACCACTGGATTTCTGTACACATGGATATATAATTTTTATATATTTCTTTAATATTCCAAGATTTTGTAATATATTACTTTTGTGATTTGGTTTTACAATGTATTTTTTTTACATTTAATATAAATATATGTGAATGAATAGCCTTTATTGGATTTTTTGTGTGTGGTTGCTGAAGAAGGCTTATGCCAAAACCGGTATGACCCCACTGGGTTAATTTTTATTTAGTCTTCATGGAATAAAATATTCCTTTGCCAGAAGGCTACACTGGAATTACTGTGTGCTGGCTCTTTTTTTCTTTGCTGTTCTTGCGACATGGTATAACCGTGTACCAGCCGCACGTGCAGGTATTTTGTTTGCTGTTGGTACATTAAATAATTGACCTGATAGAAAGTAGTGGTAACAGAAACAATCTGGAGTTCTGTAAACTCATTATGCATCTAAGGAAACTACTTTTCAGAACACCTGTGTCATATATATGAACTCACTCACTCAGTAAAGCAAAAATAGCTTATGTATATGTTGCAAAAACAAAAAAATACAAGTCATTTCTAAATGCAGAATGATGAAATATTTGCCAATATTTACCAACTATTTCCTTTTCTAGCTTGGTGTTAAGTGTTAAAACTGTGTAAAACTACAAATAGTCGCATTGCAGTAATTAGTATCTCTGATCATAAACCTGAACTAAATCATTCATAGCAGGCAATGGAAGGCCATTTACGGTATACTATATTCATTAAACAGGTTGTTACTGCATACTAAATTAACTTGTTAAGTCTTACCTCATCAGGTATAACACATAGCAGCAGATATTATTTAAAAATGACATGTTAATTCTTACTCTTAAGAATGTTAGTATCTGTGAGAAGTATTTAGAAAAATATGTAGTAACACTTTAATAGTGTATTACAGGAATGAAATTAACACATTTCAACACAAAATTTTCTGAGCTATTTAAGTGTGATACCAACTTTATGATAATTATTTTAAATATGAGAACACATGACAAATATAAGAGCTGATTTGTAAGTCTTAAAGTAGTAAAAATTTTCCACTGTCAGTCAAGGAACTACTGTTAATACTGCTACAATTGCTAAACATAATAAGCCCATAACAGAAGATAAAAGCCTTTCAACCTGAAAAAGCAGACCAGCCAAGCAGCAAGTTAAGGTATGAATTGGTTGGTTTATTTACTTACTTTAGTTAGTTATTCTTTAATTTATTATTATTATTATTATATTATTTTTATGGAATGTGCTGTTCTACAGTTGCCCTTGATTCCTCACAGTTGCAGCCACACACACACACACACACACACACACACACACACACACACACACACACACACACACACACACCCTCACGCATATTAGATGTCATGTCCTTAGTCTCAGGTGAAGAAGAGTTCCCCATGGAACCAAATAACAGGCCTGCCTGTTTGATAAATAATACCAAACATGCCCTGGTGAATTTTTCCATAAACTATTTAACCTGAGCCTGGCTACAGGCTCAATCCCAGAGGTATGGCATGTTGCACTGGTGATTCCACTCCGTAAAGGTGGTCCCTCTACCACCCCTGGAACCTATAGGCTCATCAGCCTCATTTGTAAAACTATATAACACATTATAACAGACCTGAATATCATTCAAATTAAAATGCTCATCAGGCTTGGTCCACAGCAGTTTGGTTTTGCAAAAGGTAGATTCTACCTAATGAACCTGGTTAACTTATTTAAAGATGTAACACAAGCAGTTGACAGTGGTCATGATGTACTCACAGCTTACCTTGATTTGGCCAAGACATTTAACACCATCTCACACGTTAGCAGTAAGAGACGATGA
This sequence comes from Protopterus annectens, assembly GCF_019279795.1. Classification (NCBI taxonomy): domain Eukaryota; kingdom Metazoa; phylum Chordata; order Ceratodontiformes; family Protopteridae; genus Protopterus; species Protopterus annectens. The sequence goes on from NC_056746.1 coordinate 431,056,582, forward strand.
AGATGACCACAAATGTTTAACAGTTAGGAAAATATATAAAATGAGGCTGCTGTTGCAGAAATAGGTCATCATGATTTCCTTTGTGTATACGAATGCCCCAAGGGGAGAGGCAACATTAAATTATGACAGCCTGTGTTACAGTGGGAGTCTGTGAGTTGCCATACTTCAGAATATCAACACCACCTAAACAGATTACTTTTTCTTGAGCAGAAATATGAGAATATGTCTTACATTTTAATGTATCCATGTGCTGCGTTGATTATGAATGATTTTACCTACACTGAGGTTAAAGACATAGCAAAACTAATGGACAATAAATTTACCTCTAACTTTACCCCCCTTGCATCAATGGGTCCTAACAATATTCCCAGATGCATCTTAAATAGCATTAAGTACAGTTTAGCCACACTCTTAACAACACTGTTCAGCCTCAGCCTCCATGCAGGTTTGTACCAAATGAATTGAGAACTACAGTCATTCATCTGCATAAGGAGGACCTTCCACAGACCCATAAGTCTGACCAGCCTCATGTACAAAGTCATGGAAAGACTTATCATAGAATTAGTCAATCAAGATATAGGAACCTCCAAACACATGCTCTATCTCAGTTTGGATTTGTCAAGGGCAGGTCATGCTTAATCAACCTGATGGATTCTTTGAAAAGGTCATCAAAGCAATGGATGAAGGCCAAAGGGTACACAACACATACCTCAACCTAGCCAAAGCTTTTGATACAATTCCCCATGCAGGCAGAGTAAAAAGGCTACATAAACAGGGAATAAACCCATATGTCACCTGACAGCTTCCCACCTGGCTCATAGACAGGATGCAGATAATCAAAACAAGGGAAGTTACTTCCACAAAGAGCATAGTCACGACTGGAGTCCCCTAGGGCTCTGTGCTAGGACCTCTCCTGTTTTGCATCTATTTTTCAGAAGTAAAAGCCAATACTAAAGGGATCTGGATGATTAAGTTTGCAGGTGACTGCAAGCTAGACAAGGGCTAAATGCACGGACTGCTTTTGCTTGATATTTACTTGTCTGTCTTACAGACTGAAAACCAAGCCCTGTGGATAGCCAAGTCTGCAGATGATGGAAAACTGTACGTCATTGACAAATTCTGTTGTGAGACAGAAGCACTCCAGCAATAACTTACAAACACCTGCTGCATTGAAAATGGGCTTAAATTAAATGCTAAAAAATCCAACACTGTTGCATTTGACAGACAGCCATCCACCAGAACATAGCAGTAGCATCACCCCATTTCAAAATGTAAATGTAGGTAGAGACCAGGGATCCTAGGCTAAATCCTGCTCCTTTGACCACCTTGTAGCAACATTGGTCAGGAAATCCATCTACCTGAAGAAGCTGATCTCCAAGGGAATGCTATACAGATCAGAACAGGTATTGGTCCCTTATATTCAGCATCCCCTTTGGGATGTATCTCACCAGACATATCAAACAGCTGGAAAGATCCCAAGGGTTCCTAATAAAGAGGATCATAGGTTTAAAATCCCTACGGTGCAGCTAAGAAAAAAGTAGAAACATTGTCCCTTTTTTCTGTGTCTTATAGCCTCCTCAGAGAAAACCTGTGCCTTGTATTCAGAGCACTCAGGGACCCAGTATTCCAGGATCTTGTGTACCTTCTTAAATCAAAACAGACCCCATAAATTCAAGAACACGAGATCTAAACCTGCTTCAGCAGATCAATAAAATAAGATAGAAAGACATATTCATTACTCAGTATCCCTATCACCTCAGCACAGGATTCCCTGCACAGATGAAGCAGTGTGATACACTATTATCCTTTAAAAAGGACCTGGATAATTGGATGGGTATTTATAAATGCACCCTGAGCATGACTGGCTAAGCCCTAGTTGAGAAGGGAGGTACAGCCTCGGGTGAAAACTGGCAAGGCATAATAATCGCAAGACTCAGTAGACATGAACTTTCTGTGATTCCCATGATTCCTGTCAGACAGACGAAGATAAACATCATACAAGCATGTTCCATCTCCCAATGCCTATAACGGAAACTCACTATTCCATAGTATTTAGGTATAATTACTTCTGACCCTCTTTAGAACAGTGGCAATTGGATTCATAATGGAAAGTAACATTTCTTCTGTTAACTATTTACAATGTTGCAGAGAGTTTTGAATTATGTATCAGGAGATAGCCCATCCACATCTCCATCCTAACACATAGGGAGAGGCAAGTGTAACCCTCAGATCAGAAACAGGCTCATTGAATTCTTTATAAATTCATTGCAATTTGCTTAAAATAGTGGTTACAATGTGAAGTATCAGATGATGTACAACAATATTTTACTACTGCTTGTAAAGCTGATTATGTTCAACAACACAGGAAACCCTTATAGAAATTCACCTTACACTGAAATATTGAAAAACACTTTAACTGGAATCTCCGTGTGAAAGAGCTCAGGTTCAATCTCCATGGCAACAGCCTTATTGTTTAAAGCTAAATCCAAACCCAGAATAACCAAATGGACTTACATATTAAAAGGAATTACTTATTTCTGTACACCTCCACGAAAAAGAAAACCTTAATTACAACAGTGGATCTTAAACAGTTTATAATCATTAGAAGATTTTTATACAAGACTTATACGTACGGAGACCTCACTGCAAATGGTCAGCTCAGAACTATTCCTACTGACATTAATGCTAGGTCTTGCAGAAGATGCACAACCTTTGCATCCTCATGTCAGGCCTTGATATTAAGTATTTCCTGTAGGAACAAAGATAGATAAGAGTAACGCAAAAACATTTTGTAGAAAACCTTTAGGAGAAGATATAGACAGAAAGGAAGGCAACTTGCTCTAGTGGAAGCAATTGTCTCAAATAGTTGCTCTTATAACCTCTAGTAGAGCTTATTTCTTTGACATTATCTACTCTGTCTTCACTGAAAATATAATCAGGCTAAATTCATTCTTAGGTCATGAATATACATTAAGTTTTAAGAATATTAAAAACGGTAATAACAATAGCTACATCTACATAGTCCCTTGGTAATAGATGTTGTTAGAATGGCAATAGCAAACTTCAGCAGATAAAGTGCATCCTGTGATACTTATAGAGAGAGTACACATTAAAAGCATAGGACATACTTCATCTGATAGCTGCTAAGATGTCTCTCTTTTTTTAATTTCTGCAAATGGTTTGTGTTTCTAATACCATAAGAAGAATGGACCCCATTCCTAAGTCAGAGCATAATTAAAGTTCATGAAATTAGTATTACTTCAGCTGTCGAGGTTTGCTGAGAATGCTTTTTTCAGCACCTGCTATGCACCTAGAACTGCCTCCTTCTGCATTTAATATGAAGTTACATATCTTGGCAGCACATATAAGTGTGCTTGAAAACTCCCTCTAATTAGCCCTGGTGCTTCTATTACTCCTGGAAATATCTGGGTGCCTTTACTCCATATTGTCCTACTCTCAGCTCACATATCCTGATATTTAATGACTTTATGTCTTTCAAGTATGTAGGACACTATAATCACTAGAAGCAGCTTCTACGCTGATTAATGTTTCTTTTGTCCTTTTTTAGCTACTATTTCTATATTTCTGCAATAGAAATATTCTGAACATGATGAGAGGTCATAAGCTACAGCTCAGCTATTTCTGCTATTATTAACAGAATGACTACTAGAGTGTGATGTTTTTCTTATGCAACCGTACATTACAATCTGAGGTCCTATGTTACTAAAGACAATATATTTTTGTGTAATAACATCCATTTAACATGCAGGCAACACAGGCAGTTCTAGCACAAATGTTTAACATTTAGGAAAATATATAAAATGAGGCTGCTGTTTCAGAAATAGCTCATCATGATTTCCTTTCTGCGTAAGAATGCCCCAAGGGGAGAGGCAACATTAAATTACAACAGCCTGTGCTACAGTGGGAGTCTGTGAGTTGCCATACTTCACAAAATCAACACCACCTAAACAGATTACTTTTTCTTAGGCAGAAATGTAAGAATATGTCTTACATTTTAATGTAGCAGTGTGCTGAGCTAATTGTGAATGATGTTACCTACACTGAGGTTGAAGACATAGCGAAACTAATGGACAATAAATTTACCTCTAACTTTACCTCTCTCCCCTCCTTCTGTCTCTCTTGATATACTTGAAACTGCCACACCTCCAGCTATCACACAAGACCAAGTCCAAAAAGTACTATCAAAAGCTAAAAATACTACATCGAATAGTATCCCCAGATGCATTTTAAATAGCATGAAACACAATTCAGCCACACCCCTAACAACACTATTCAATCTCAGCCTCCATACAGGTTTTGTACTAAGCAAATGGAGAACAGCTACAGTCATTCACAGGCATAAGGGAGGACCTTCCATAGACCCATAAGTCTGAACAGCCTCATATGCAAAGCCATGTAAAGATTTATTGTGGAATTAATCAGTCAGGACATAGGGAACCTCCAATCACAGGACCTATTTCAGTTTGGATTCAGCAAGGGCAGGTCAAGCTTACTCAACCTGTTGGATTTTTTGAAAAGGTTATCAAAGCAATGGATGAAGGCAAAATGGTACACACAGCATACCTCAACCTGGCCAAAGTTTTTGATACAATTCCACAACTGGGCAGAGTAGAAAAGCTAAATAAACTGTGAATAACCCCTTATGTGCACAGCTGCATTAAAATGATGTGCCTCACAGGGCCTGATAAATAAGGTTTTTACTGTCACACTGTAAATTTTTTTCTAGCTGGTTTCAGTGTGTGTGAGGCATTAACTGGAAATTTTCTCCATTTGTTAAACATCTGTTTGCGTTTGTTTGTTCTGATTTCCTGCCAAGGAGTGCATCATATAACTGATTTGTTTGCAATTAAAAGCATCCTCTGGAGTTTCCTTTCTCCTTTATTTGTTTAAAACTTTCATTTTTTTTTTTGCTGTGATAAATATTTCTGTAGTGTTTTTCTACCTAAGTAATGAAGTTAGTAGCTGTAGCATTGTTCATATTCAGGCTTGTGTTCTGGGTCTAGTTGTTTATTTGCAGAGGCTGTGTGTCTGAGCACATGTTTCAGGCCATCTTAGTTTAGCAAAAGCCATTTTGCATTTCAGTGAGAGTGTAGTGTTTATGATCATTGGCTGATTGTGGTTACCTGGACTACGGCTTGAAGTAAGCACCTCATTGATTCTTTTGAGCTTTTTTTTTTTTAAAGTTGTTTCAGGTTTCAACTTTCTGTTACTTAAGAAGTTAACTTGCGAGTGTTTCTGCCATTTCACACAGAGCTAATCGGTGGAAGGGCACTGAGCAAAACTCTGATCTGTGATATATAACATTAAGTATCATTTTTTTGCTTATTTTTACTAGTTATTGCTTATTATAGATATTTATAGCACTTTTATTGTCTACTGCATACTTTTTTACTGTATTTTATAGCTATAAACTAATCTGCACGGTTGCACTAAAATTGTCTGCCTCACAAGGCCTGATAAATAAGGTTTTTACTGTCACACTGTTCGTAAATCTTTTCTAGCTAGTTTCACTGTGTGTGAGGTATTAACTGGAAATTTTCTTTATTTGTTAAATTTCTGTTTGTGTTTGTTTGTTCTGATTTCCTCCCAAGCAGTGTATCATTTAACTGATTTAGTTTCCCACCCACCCCCTCATAGCCAGCCATAGGCAAAAGCCAACTAGGTGGCTGCCACTCTAGTAGGGGCACTTTTCCAGTATTCATTTGGTGTAGGTAGACCAGGATGGGGGCACTGGGTGGTGTGGTGGGTGGAGCCCTTTTGCGTAAGGCACCAGTTGACCTAAGGCCGCTCCTGCTCCCTCTCTATTGGTATCTTGTTCTTATACTTGATGGTTTTGCAGTTGCCTGCCCCTACTGTAAATTTGCTCTGGGAAACTCCTCCCAGTCTAGTGTTATTAGCTCATTCTACCTAATACAGAGAGAACATTTGAGAAGGCCAAACCACTTAGTTTCTTGACCTTGAATTATCTTCTGCTCCTCCTTTCTGCCTTTCCACTTTACTAAAAAAATTCTAAATTCTGAGCTTGTTTCCTGCCTTTCCTGTAACTAGTCTAATCCAGATCTGCTGTATCCAGGACTGTTTGTAAGCTTCTGAGCCCCCCAAGCCTTTCTGTGTTGGATGGAAGCCTTCTAGCTTGTCAGTGGGAGTGGTAAGCACTAGGTAGCCTAGCTACCACAAAAGGAGTGGTTTCTAGCTTAGAAATTGTAGTTTATTGGCCGTTTGGGCAGTTTTTCCATTTCTTTCAACTTTATGGTTTAAAAGCCCGCTTTTGTGCTTGCTTCCCACCTTTCCTGTAACTAGTCTAGTCCAGATACAGATTTGCTGTATCCAGGACTGTTTGTAAGCTTCTGAGTGGTGCCAAAGTCTGCTCTTCAATTTTTCCCTTAGATCTACTAGTTCTCTCCTCTCCTGCACTTTTACTAGCTTATTAGTCTAGCACTTTACCAGACTTCTTGTAGCAATTATTGTAGCACACAAGAGCTACCAGCACTAAACATTCTACAAGGAAACAGCTCCAGTAATTATTATTAATGCCCACCCCTCCAGGCATGTCTAAAGGTCAGTTCCCTGTGCTTTCTCCTATTAACCTGGTGAACTTGGACATCCTGAGGCAATGTAGCAACTGCCTCATGTACAATGACAACCATCTCCTCTTACCTCCCAACACTCAGACTTGTGAGAGATGCACTTATATAGCCAAATTGGAAGCCATGCACTCTCCAGCCAAGACTGGAATAGCTGGTCAAGAGGAGAAAGTCAACATTTGCACTACACCACATGGAACACATAGCCCTCCAGAACACACACCAGCACTGCCTTCATGTAAAAACACAAACCACACACCCACCTTCATGGAGGCTCTCAATAAAAATCTACCCAAACAGCAGAGACCTCCAAGGCAGAAACGCACTTGACCACCACAACACAACACTAATCACAAGACACATAACTCTCCTAAACAATGTGCCACTCAACCAAAGCCCCTAAGGCAAAACAGCATGCCCAGCACACAAGTCATAGGTGACTCGATAGTGAGGCACACTGATGTCCCAGTCACTAGGTTGAAAAAGGAGAAAGTAACAGTCAACTGCCTGTCAGGCCCCAAGATCCACCACATAGCACATGCACTCGGGTCCCTCAACAACAGGTGCAACTATGACTCTGTCATTGTACATGTGGGTGTGAATGACCTGAGAAGTACCTCCCTGGACTACATGAAAAGAGGCATGGAGGAGATCTCGGATTATGTAGCCCAGGCGGGTATGACCCTAGCCCCGAGCAGCATCCTACCATTACCCAAAATGATACCACAGTACAAGCAGAAAATGACTGATTTCAACAATTGGCTAAGTTTCTGGTGTCATTCTAAAGGGATCCAGTATCTGTCTGCTTGGGATGGCACAATTGACAGACCTCGATGCTTTGCCAGAGATGGCCTGTATCTGTCACCCCTGGGCTTCCGGATACTGGCCAAGGCTCTTGCCACCCCTAGAGTGCCTTTTTTAGGTGGTGTTCCAAAGACCACATTACTACCATAACAGCTAAAAACAAATGCAATCTGAGGGTCATGCTGCTCAATGCTAGAAGTCTAAATCTCAAAATGCACTCGCTCAAAGCACTCTAAAATAGAGAACGTCGACATTTGTGCCATAACAGAGACCTGGTTCAAGGCAGCAGAAAGCACCCATTCACTGCCAGGCTATAACTCATTCCACACCTTTCGGCCCCAAAACATGGACTGAAGCTCCAAAAGCAGTGGTGTTTCCATATTCATAAAGATGTATACACCTCCAAACTTGTAGCCCAACATAATGCATCTGAGATACTTCAGGTGCAGCTAACATTGGGTAAGACAGCGATTCAGGTCATAGCCTGCTATAGATCCCCAACCATGTCCCAAGACTCGCACTCCACATTCCTAAGCACCCTGGAGAATATTAGGGTCCAACCTAACACTCTCTTACTAGGCAACTTCAACTAACCTTCCATTAACTGGGAAAACTACTCATGTACCAATACACTTGCCTGTTTCCTGGAATTCATTAATTCCAATGCCCTGGACCAGCTCATTCTTACCCCCACTAGAGGAAGCAACATCCTTGACCTGGTCATTACTAACATGGGCAACCGTTGTGCTACATCAAGTCAACTCTTCCCTGGTTAGATCTGACCACAAACTAATCACCATGGAAATCCACATCCCGTTCCACCCCCCCCCCCGCAAAAGTAACCACCATGAAAAACATCTCCAAATCTAACTTTGGGCTCTTGAAAACAGAAGTGGCTAACTTCACGGCACCCATGCAAGTGGAGATCAGTTGTATGACCGCTGAATCATACACCAATGCACTGTGCGAACATGTACACAAATGCATAGATCTCACCATACCCAATAGAACCAAGATGCTCTCCTCCAAAAAATGAATCCAATCTGGTGATCCCCTGCCATAAACAAACTCTACAACAGAAGTCAGAAACTGATGCAGAATAAAGTGAAGTCCCAAGACTGGAAAAACTCCCTTATCAGCCTCAACAAAACGTTAAGATCCCTCATCAAATCCTCTAAAGCTAGCTATGAAAACAGAATTGCAGCATCTAGTAAAGGCAACCACAAGGCCTTCTATAGTTATGTAAAGAATCTCTATGGCAATACCCAGATTTGCTCTGAGCTGCTGCACAATGGTACCTCCTATACCGAGCAAACAGATATTCCCAATATACTGGCCAACAGATTCAGTGCCAACTTTACCCCTCCCCCCCAGGGACCAGTCACAATGCCAGTAGATTGCCAGGCACCCAGTATTACTGCTGCACAGGTAAAAACTGCACTGTCCAAGGCCAAGAATACAGCTTCTATGAGACCTGACAATATCCCTGGCTGTGTTCTACATGAACTACAGAATTAACTGGCACCTCACCTGTGTGTCCTGTTCAATCACAGCCTCACCTCAGGCTTTCTCCCTACCAAATGGAGCTCTGCTACAGTCATCCCTCTCCACAAAGGAGGAGCAACTACAGACCCTGGAAACTATCGCCCCATAAGCCTGGCGAGTCTAATATGCAAAGCTATGGAGCGCATCATCATGGACCTAATAAAGAAGGATATAGGGAATCTCCAAACTCAAGATCCCACACAGTTCAGTTTTGTGAAGGGTAGATCATGCCTGCTCAACTTGGTCAGCTTCTTTGAGTCAGTAACCAGAGTTGTGGATGAAGGCAAGGTGGTTCATAAAACCTACCTTGAACTGGCCAAGGTCTTTGACACCATTCCCCACTCAGGAATCATAGAAAAACTCACTAAGCTAGGCATCAACCCCTATATCACTAGGTGGGTTGCAAACTGGCTCACAGGTAGAACTCACAGTGAAAGTATCTTACTCCAAGTCAGATTGTCAGCAAGTCATGAGTGGAGTCTCACAGGGTCCAGTCCTGGGTCCTCTCCTGTTTGGTATCTACTTCTCTGATGTCCAGGCCAACACAAAGGGACTCTGGCTGACAAAGTTTGCAGATGATTGCAAGGTGGGAGCTATTATTAACTCCCTGAGTGATGCTGACATCCTACAGAAAGGCCTCACTTAGACCAACGACTGGTGTCAGAACCATGGTCTTAAGCTCAATGCCAAAAAATGTTTCGTCATCCCCTTTGAGAAAAACCCAGTTCCCATGAATTACCACATCAATGGTAGTCCACTGAATACAGTAGGCATTGTAAGAGATCTGAAAACACAGGCTGACAGCAACCTCTCTTTTGACCACCACATTGCCACTGTGGTCAGAAAGTCCTTCTATGTGGAACATCTCATTACTATGGGTTTTGCATCCAGGAAGAAAGAGATTATTGTCTCCCTCTACTCTTCCCTCATTAGGCCAATCACGGAGTACAATGCCCCATTTGGCATGTACCTCAGTAAACACCTGCAACAACTGCAGGGACTGGAAAAGTACCTCATAAAGAGGTTCCTAGGCCTTAAACATTTGCCTATATGGACAGACTAAAAAAAACTCCAAATATTCCCTGTCTCATATTGCCTACTTAGAGGCGATCTCTGCTTGACTTACAAAGCCATGTCTGACCCAGCTCTGTTAGAAATGCTACATCTATAGAAATCCCAATCCTTCCACACCACACACTCCAGAGACCTCAACCCCATTTCCACAATCAACAGAACATGCTGGAGGGACAGGTTCATAACCCAGAGACTGCCCATGCTATGGAATAGACTTCCCATACATGTCAAGCAGAGCACTTCACTGGCCCTCTTCAAGAGAAATCTTGATGAGTGGATGGGAAATAGAAAATTCACCTCAGGGATCACTTCAGTGGCTTTACTCGACACAGGCACTAGGAACTAAGGTCGGGTGGCATGATGTCAGGGTAATCCTATGGGCTAGGCTTGTAAAGGCTTCAGGGCTATTAGCCTAGTACACACCTATGAACCTATGAACCTATGTCACCCAACAGCTTGCCACCTGGCTCACAGACAGGATGCAGATAATCAAATAGGGAAAGTTACCACCACAAAGAGACTAGTCACCAATGTAGTCCCCTAGGGCTCTGTGCTAGGACCTCTCCTGTTTTGCTTCTACTTTTCAGAAGTAAAAGCCAATACTAAAGGGCTCTGGAGGATTATATCTGAAGATGACTGCAAGCTAGGAGCAGTCAATGAATACTCAAATGACTTAGCCATCCTGCAGGTATGTTTGTCCCAAATACATAACTGGTGCCAAAATCATAGAAACTAAGTCCCAAAAATGCATTACTGCATCCTTTTGGAAGTCATCTACCCCAGGGAACTACCACATTGACAATACACCCCAAAGAGTTTGACCCAGTTGTTCAAGATTTGGAAACTTATGTGGACAGTGACGTAACATTTGACCAACTTGTCCATTATTGTAAGATAGCCCTTCTATATTGCACAACTTATGAACATAGGGATTGTGTCCAGATCTTGAGATGTCATTGTCCCCTTGTACTCAACCCTTATATTAGACCTATCATTTAATATAATGCTCCCTTTGGCATGTATCTGTTCTGGCATGTGCAATAACTGGAATGTCCACAGATATACCTTACTAAAAGGATACAAGGCCTAAACAACATGCCATACATAGATGACTCAAAGCCCTGTCACAATACTCGGTATCCTACATACAGCTAAGAGGTGACCTGTGTCTGGCATACAAAGCAACTTTTGACCAATTGCTGATGGTACTGCACATCAGCAAGTCAAACTGCATCAGAAATACTCAGTCTAGGGATCTAATCCTCATTTACAACATCAACAGAACAGTTTGGAGGGACAGGTGTATCTCACAGAGGATACTGCTGCTATGAAACAGACTTTCCATTCACATAAAAAAAGTTTATCCCTGTTCATGTTCAAGGGCAACAATATGGATAGAAAACAGGAAAAATTACCCAAGGACTGCACTCTACTACTAATGGTCAGAGACAACTACTAAATGCTTTATCCTATGGATGGGTACCCTTAAACTACCTATTGAACGTGTGATGTCCCTCCTGTAGGCCAGTAATCAAGATGCCTCAATCCTCACCACTGATATTGGTGAAGGGCATTCACTTGGAACAAAAATAGACACACAGTACTTCCAGATACAGCTCTCTGCAGCAAGTACAACATCCCTTAAGAGCACACAGGGAACACACTCCTGTCTTGGGGCTGGGTTTTCCTCTCTCTCTCTCTCTCTCTCTCTCCAGGCCCCAAATAAGACTCCTCACTGACACAGCTATAGAGTTAAGTCCTTAGCCAGGTGTTACAAGCCAAGACCTCCACTACCCACTCTGTGAAATCAGTGCTCTCATTGTCACTGTTTAAAGCAGCTTACACATGCACTGTCTTTGAGCTTTGGTTTTCACACACACCTGGAAAGGCTGGCACAGCTTTACTAGCTCTACCACCTTTGCCCAGGCTATGAGGCAGATACACTACCATCAGAACACCCACAAAGCCAGTTACTCTAAGGCTCTTACCAAGGTACCCAATTATACTGTGTGAAATTAATACTAATACCAGTGGTAATGTTGACCAAAGAGAAAAGTTTTCACGAGTGGTCACAGTGTCACCAAATACATATAAGTACTCTCAAAGGTTAAAATTTTCTCTAAAAGACCAGCCACAATGAAAAGTTTAAATATATTTAATAATAAATAATAAAAAGGCATGAAAATACTAAATATCTATTTACAGAAAACACCAGAGATTCAGTCATAGGAAATATTAAAAATAACACAGATGGAAAGGTTCACACAGATACAGAAAAACAATACTTAACTAATCTCACTATATTTTCTTGATTGATCTATAGAATTGCTGCCTTCTAGTTCATTTACTAGAGCAAGGCAAGATGAAGTGGGTAAGTGATCCTTCTCTGTCAGGTTTCACAAACAGACTGCTGAGAGATAAGTGACATCTCTCACTAATATCTAAATATTATTTCAGTGCTGGCTATATAATTAAATCACATCTGGTCACCTGACTCTAGCTCCCACACTATTCCCTTTACTAGAATCTTGAGCCAGGGTCTTGCACATATGTGTAACAATGTACATGCATAGAGCTTTAGTAAGATGTATTCAGCATCTGGAAGCTGTAAAACAATTTTAACACTTCCACTCTTCCTACAAAGCTACTAAGCCAGGCTTCTCGCAGAGATTTCATCTATGGCTGCAGTCACAACTATAACATACAATCTTTATGGCCTAAACCAGATAATTTAATTTCAGACTATTTTTCAGTTAGCTGGACTGAGATATTCTATTCCAATATTCTCTGTTACACTATATTAATTTCAACAGTTACAATACAGTCTGACATACAGGTGCATTTCTCTTCTGTCCAGCATGACAGGTACATTTTTAACACAAGCAGCTTTACAAGTACATTTTCAATTCAGGCATTTGTACAAATCAGTTTGATATACGAATGACATATAATTCTTTACAAAACTTCAGCTAGCTATGCTGGCATTGTTGCACATCCACTGCCCTACTCAGCCTGGCATAGCTGGCACTACCTCACACCATCACAGTATGTTCCCAGTTATTCTCATGGAACAGACTCCCCATGCACATGAAACAAATTCCACCTCTGTCCATATTGGATAAGGCCATTCTATAACAAATGGGATAGGTTATTTCTAGTAAAAAAACTGCTAGGCTTAAAATGGCCAACAAGGACAGCTAGCCTTGTGCTTACATATGAACCTGTGCAATTGTTTGCTTCAGCATGCACACCCTAAAACTAGCCGGAGTTCCTTTCTAGTGGTAGTTCTTTCATTTCTATTTACAGAGTCTCTCTGTCTCCCTCGGTCTCTCTTTCCCTTTCTGTCTCACTCCTTTTTACTTAGTGTACTATAATGTTTATTCAGTTTTCCTCAAATGTGTCATCTCACTTTTAAACCACAATTTATCTGTGTTTACTGTTTTTCTTGTGCACAGGTCTGGTCAGGTTAGCTGGACAGTAATATTTTACTAAAATGTTTTCCCATAGTTAATAACAGCAGCATTTTCACAGCCTTACATTAATCTCTAATTTACTTATTGCATTTCCTCGACTTGGTTAAGTATAGTCATGTGATTTTTTAAAACTTATACAAGCTGCTGTTTACATTTGTCTGAAAATACACATTGAAAAGGCCAATAGTTGGTAAACTTCAGTATGTGGAATATTCTCCCTATAAAGCAGCAATTTCCTTTTTCAAGTGATACTGTTTTGCTTGCATTTTGTATCTATCTTCAGACTGTAGTGGAATTTGGAAATGTGTTTGTGCAACTGGGCTGGGTTTTGTTTAATATGGTTCAAGTTCACTAGAAATTTCATAGGATTATATTGTCTTACAAGTTAAGTTAAGAATTCTTGCCTCCATGAACAATTTTATAATACATTAAACTGCAGAATCGTGTTACTGTATAAGC